>NC_143050.1:11000000-11300000 GCF_057628025.1 Oncorhynchus mykiss
AGTAGGCTTCGGTTCAAAGGGCATACTAAATCAACTTCACCACTGCAGCTAAATGCTGCCAAGCTTAGAGACATGTCGCTGTTGACTGACGATCCTCAACATCCTGTGTTGGATTTAGCATGTGGCCAAGTCATTCTACTGTAGGTGAAAGGGGAGACTGTGATGTCTGTTAACTAGGACATTATGGCTAAGGGAACCAGTAGACTTCCTCAGTGGAGTAAATCAACAGATAACCTTCCATTCTATTCTCTCACATAGCCCAAGTTTACAGGAACAGTAAGAGGAACAAATCAGGTGGGGATTTAGCTTGAGTTGGGAAAGACCAGGAGTCCTTACCTCATTAATAACATATAGATGTACGGGCTACCTGACTCAGGGATGGAGAACTCTGGCGATCCCTTCCATCTCCACTGAGTTGGGGAGATCTGCTTTTATTTTTGTTGTACTTTACACGTGGAATGATCTACAATACACTTTAAAATGGGAGGAATTGGTGCCTCTAGGGCAGGCCTGGGCAATTCCAGTCCTCGGGGGCCTGATGTGTCACACTTTTCCCCCAGCCAACACACCTGACTCCAATAATAAAGATCTTCAGTTTAGAATGACATTAGTTTCAATCAGCTGTGTTTGCCAGGGATGGGGGAAAGTGTGACACCAATCAGGCTCCCGAGGACTGGAATTGCCCAGGCCTGCTCTAGGGCCTTTCAGGCGGTTGTTAGGGGACTTTTTTTACTGGAGAATGTGTCAGTTTACTTGACGTGTATTGTTGTGTATATGAATGTGACGTTTAAGGTGCATATTGTATTTTGATGTGTATTGTTGTGCTAAACAAGGCTCATCTGTTAAATAGACCTTGGTCTCAGCATCGACTCCCTGTCAAAATAAACGTTAAAATAAAAATGTAGTGCTTAATGTTTTTAATCAATAATTCAAAACTTAATTTAGTCTTAAATTGGTAAGGCATTTGATAAGAATGAGAAGTGCAAATATAAGAGGCGCATTACTGCAAATTTACAGATGTAGGATCTTAATTTGAGCCAGAAAAGAATCCGTCAGCAATAGGAAATGTGAATTATTATGTGGATTATAACATTAACCTGCTGTCAAAATAAATGTTTAAAAAACCCAGTCAACATCATGCTCCACTTGCTCTACCATCACTAGTGGAAACAAAGAGATCTGCTCGGTACAGTAACACATCGGATGGCGATGATGATGATGCGCATCTCCTCAGTGATAAATTGTCTACCTGAAAGCTATTTAACATGCAGCTACATTTCTCATGTCACATTTATGTTCAGTTTGCAGTGTACTCTACAGACATGGTAGGATGGTATTTAGGAATGGGTTTCAATATTTAATTATTAAAGGAAGTTACAACCAAGGACAAGCGGGAACATTCCACTGACCAAGGCAAGGCCAGCTTGTCTCGTATATCATTATGGATTTCACTTTTTTTAATCCACTGTGAATTCATTCAATTGAAGGTCTCAGACAACCAAATGTAATTTGAGTTGATAAAGGTCAAGGGTCAGTGTGGTCTGTGGTAGCAATTACATGGGCTCCAGTTAGGTTTTCAGATGAACACAGATTAAAAACATGGAACAGTTAAAAAGAACGTACAAGGCTCGACAGATGCGTTGTGCAACCACAACACCTCAGAAACAAATACAGACATCCAGCAGTATATGAGTGTTAATTATGAAAATATAAATTCAGAAATACTTTCAAATGAACATTCCACTCTGGCACTTGAATATCCATTATTGGCTAATGTATTGTTCATGACAGGCACAGAGAAATGACGACGTCTTCCTTGTCTGTCTCTGTCTGTCTGAGAGAGTGCAAACTTCAGTGATGGAACAATAACATCAGTCCCCGTTGAGGGATCCCTCCCTCTTCTCTCTTTGCCCCAGCGTCATTCTCTCTGAGAAGGAAGTAGAACAATCCTAAACTCAGTTCATGTCTCTCCTTCACCTCTGCCTCTTCTCCCTCCTGAGTGCCCACACCCCATGCTAGGGTCCCTGGGGGCCACTGGGAACAGCTGGGCTGACTTGGCATGGGGGGGCCTGTCTCTCATGCCTTCCTCAGCTCCTGGTCAGTCCGCATGGCGGTGAATAGCTGGAGCCGAGGGGCGAGCACGTGCATCCCCCTCTGTGGGAGACAGGAGGGTCAGGTTGGGGTGGTGTCTCTGTCCTCGTGTCCACGGCCGTGCTGAGGCTACCTGGTGTGGAGCAGCTCCTCCCTGAGCCAGCTGGGCAGAGGCTGGCCCATCTTATAGAGCAGCTTGGACAACTCTATGTTGTTGTCCCTGTAGTGCTCCCTAAGAAAGGAGCGAGACTGCCACAGGATGAAAGAGAAAGAGTGTGTCAGATATAGGGCACATAGTTACAAGAAAATGTTTTAATAAACATACATTGTTTATAGCTCCCATCCTAGATACAGCAGCTGCCCATTCAGTTAGGGGTTCATCAGCGAAGCTGGGTCAAACCCTACGGTATTTGTAGCCATTGGTTATTTTCTTCTGACGATTTGGTGAAATAAAATTCTAATTCCCGTGAGATGGTCGGGCCTTGGAGGTTGCAACCTTGCATCATGGTAAAGGGCCAATTGGCCACACCTCTCATTCAATGCTAATTGGCCACATGGTGGCGCTATAACAAGTGACTGAAAATGCTGACTTTGAAAGCTCACACCCCTCTCCCCGTTTGAGCTAGTCCTGAAATTCAGTACATATGTCTCTGTCCTCACAAGGAACACATTTGCCATGTATCTGCACAAAACTTGATACACGGCCAAGGTCTCACAATGCATCTTTTTCCAGACTAGCATCATAAACAACATGGCCACTACGGACTAATAAACATTCAAGTGGGCGTGACCTGGCACGTGACCTGGCAAATAAATGCATATCAATCAGACAGTTATTGAATTAATCAGATTCACCACATGGTGGTGCTATAACGGGCACATATTCATAGCTCTTGATCTGTTGGACTCAGTCATGGAATTTGACACATGCTCAGGGCTGCGACTCTAGCTAACCTGTAGAGTATGGTTCAGTTTGGCCTCATGGGGGTGGAAAAAACATTAATGCAAGCTCATTGGCTTATGTTGTTTGAATTAAGAGTGTTAAAAGACGTGGGTCTATAGATGCTTACATATCAAATATGGTGCCAATCGGTTAAGCGGTTCCGGAATAGAAGACATTTAAAGTAGTCAACATAAAAATGGGACATAATCCATCAAAAGCATACTGTGTGATCTGTGATTTTGAGTTCTGATATTTGGCAAACGTGATAAGTACAGAAGTAGCTTGTCCAATTTCTCCTGATGGTGGCCAAAGCTTGAACCCCTAGATATGGGGTGGCAGATAGCCTAGCTGTTAAGAGTGTTGGGCCAGTAACAAAGTTTGCTGGCTCAAATCCCCAAGTCGACTAGGTGAAACATCTGTCGATGTGCCCTTGAGCAAGCCACTTAACCCTTATTGCTCCTGTAAGTCACTCTGGATGAGTGCCTGCTAAATGACTCAAAGGTATATATATGGCTGCTTGCAGCTAGTTTTGGTAACCATATTCAATGTTATGATGAGTATTTAACTTTTATGCCCAGGGAACAACATCACATTTAATGTTACATGACCTTTAGTTAACTTAGTGTGCAGAGAGAGCTTTAGTCCAGACTACTGAGTAACTCAGGCAGAGGGCACTGCAGCTCTGCGGGTCTCATGAGCCCTGTCATCCCAGCTAATTACCCCCGAGGTGTCTGTGCCAACACAGTCAAGGTAACTTCAAGGACCTGAGTTCAGTGCCCACCCTGTCCCCCTCAACACCCCTCTCCTCTCTATGGTTGCTCCTTAGACACTACCAGATCCGGTGGATTTCCATGCCCATCCTGAGAAGAGCTGAGCGGAGGTTGTCATAGACAGACAGGCAATGAGACCATAAAGCCCCACTGACCAGAGTAGGAAATACTTCTATAACATCTATTCTAGGAGAGACAATTCAACTATATATATAAAAAAAAACTTGCTTATCAAGGTAACAACATTTTATGTTGAATAATTTAATATGTTTTTAAGTTGAGGGCAAGACAGACATTTTTTAGGTTTGTGTACATGGTTCATAGTAACTTACATCTGTGTCCATGTCGGGGTATCTCCGTCCTTTACTCTTGCCTAGACATTTGGTCTTTCCTCCGTCTAACAACTGGCACCAGAACCCTTTTTTGGGATCAAACCTGGAACAGAGGAACGAACACACAATGGAGGTAGGCAAGTCAAAATGTTTAAATTAATGCTCATCAACCTAATTAAAAAGGGAACATCCGGAACAGATGGTTTGCGACTCTTCGTGTTTAGAGAAGAGACACGGCGACAAACCATATCCATTGTCCACAGGGGGATGTGGCTGACAGATGTTGCTGTTTACTGCAGTCTGGCTGGGTGATTATGTGGTCAAGCATCAGAGGCAGAAACAGATATGGGGGGGGGGGGGGGGGGGGGCTTATGAACAGGGGGAAGCAGAAGAAAGGGAATAGGTTGGCATGGTAATGTCGAAGCGATGGTAATCCCTCCAAAAGAGAGCATTCTGAAAATCACATCAAAGCTGTTCACAAACCAAGCACCTCCGCTCCGATTGAAAAGATCGGTTCCTTCACAATCACAGCGGTGTTGAACAGCTCAATGCTTTAAAGCAGAGATGGGCAACGGGAGGCCCCCTTTTGAAGAACCCTCGGATGAATTCCCAACAATTTAAATGTTTTATTTAAAATGTTTTAGCAACTCAGTCGGAGTCTCAACTTCATGTTGAGAGTTAGAATAGTAGAATACACACACAAGGTGCAATTTAGAAATGTGGTTGTGCATCAGTAGTAGTTCTCTTATGTAATTCACAGATAGTCAATTAGCCCCTATCAGCAGAAAAACATGTAATTGCTAAGTTAGTTTAGCAACCAGCTTTCTAAACTAAAACGCTAGAATTATCAGCTGGGGGACCAAACATTTCTCTCCACCCTATGTCAAAATCTTTAGAATGACAGAAAACTTGCTTTAAAACTTTAAAACTGCCACATTTTCTCCACACCACATGGCAAAAATGAGGGGCCACAAAAATGGTTTTGATCACAATGTGGCGGATGTAGGTACGCAGACCCGCAAGCAACTGTGGACCGTCATGATGAGTTCAGATTCTTTGTGGCCCCCACACCCATCAAAGTCACCCATCCCTGCTTTTAAGGCTTTTAAGGCCCAGTGCAGTCAAAAAAAAGCCCTTAGTGTAAGAGCCGGTTGAAAACAACTGCCTGACATCACCATGTGGTAAATTACACTGACAAAAATAAACGCAACATGCAACAATTTCAAAGATTTTACTGAGTTACAGTTCATATAAGGAAATCAGCCAATTGAAATACATTCATTTGGCCCTTATCTATAGATTTCACATGACTGGGAATACATATCTGCTGGTCACCAATATTTTTAAAAATAATAATAAAAAAAGTAGGGGCATGGATCAGAAGACCAGTCAGTATCTGGTGTGACCACCATTTGCCTCATGCAGGGCGACATCTCCTTCACATAAGAGTTGATCAGGCTGTTGATTGTGGCCTGTGGAATGTTGTCCCACTCATCTTCAATGGTTGTGCAAAGTTGCTGGGATATTGGAGGCAACTGGAACACAGTGTCGTACACATCACTCCAGAGCATCCCAAACATGCTCAATGGGTGACAGGTCTGGTGAGTATGCAGGCAATGGATGAACTGGGACATTTTCAAATAAGCTTTTTGTGCATATGGAACATTTCTGGGTTATTTTATATCAGCTCATGAATCATGGGACCAACACTTTATATTTTTGTTCATTATCATTATCAATAAAACCTCACAATAAGGTGCATAGTGTTCGATTTGCCTGTTGGTGGGCAAGGAGATGCCCAGCTCTGCTAAACCATGAATAATTGTGCCGGGATAGTTAAATAAATATTAACTGTTTGGTTGTAATATCATCACCTCTTGAAGAGCATAGTCAGAACTACAAATGAGAGATTATTCAATGCCAAACAATTGCTCACATTTAGATCTATCATCAGATTTATAGAGCAAGTAAATGCATGAACATAAATTGAACATGTCATTTCAGATACGTGATGGTCAAGGTGAAGGAAAAAGGAAACCGCACACTGCTCTTGATAGTATCACTGATCTTTAATAAGCTTTACGTATCGGCCTCGGCCTTCGTCAGAGCTTTTGTACGTTTAAAAAAAAAATGTAGCACCCTTATGTAGACCTGGCCCCGCCCACATCTGTTCCACGCATGGAAAGGGGTTGGAGGCGAAGGAAAAACAAATAAGTGCTACCAAATATACCAATATGCATTTCATAAATATTAGAATAAAGTGTGTAAATAAGACGTATTAAACACGTCTGTAAAACCACAAGGAGGACATAAACCTACCGAGCACGTTTTCATTAATCATTGGGTACATCGTACGAAAAACAGAGTAATCTTAAATAGGGGCATCATTTATGTTCAAATTCACAACATAACATACATTTCATCACTAATGTATCATTAATAGATATCATCATTAAGTCCTTTAGGAAATAATGTCTGGAGGGTTGTAGCTCTTATTGCGGGACTTTGAAACAACTGAATTGAGCCACATTTATTGTCAACCTGTGTATTGAACACTATTCCCAAGGAAAAACAATACTGGCTGGATGTTTTGGAGTCTGTTAACTCTGAGGATCACTTTCAAAGATGTACTTGTATTTTGAAGGCAAACTGAAAATTCCACTATTGTGCCTAATCCTTATTGTGGCTAGGTTCACAACACAGATGAAGCTAGCTGGCTGCCTATAATGTTAGCTTTGGGCAACAGGGTTAAGTAGCTGGCGAGCTATTTATTTTCATGAACTCAAGTTCAATTTCAATAGACAAACAACAAGTGGCTACCTAGCTAATACGCACAACGATTCCTAAATCATTGCTAAGAATAATGAAAACGACTGCAGTTTCTACTGGTCATTGTTTTCAGGCTGCTTGTATTGGTGCTAGCTAGGTACCAAGCTAAAGCTCAGAAGTTACCCCAGAAGTTGCGGTCAAACAAATCATGTAAACACATTGTTCGTGGCTGGTGTTTGCAGACTTTTTTTGTACAGCCTTGACAGTGCTAGTGATAGTAGTGGTGGCGCTTGACATGCACGTGCAGATTCAGAACACACAACATTCTATAATAGAACTCTGTTATTTGATGTGTCAAATTAAAAGCTTATTTAAAACGTAAAATAGTGTTATTTGACTTGTATCTTTTTTGACATGCAAACACCCATACTTTCCATAGTATGTTGTGAAGCTAATGGCAGTGATGGTATTACTGTGTAACTCCGGTAGGGCAACATGTGTACCGGTGCCCGACCAGTCGGCGAAAGCCGAATTTGGCACGTGAAATAACACAGTTCTATTATAGAATGTTGTGTGTTCTGAACTTGCACATGCAAGCCAAGCGCCACCACTTCTATCTATCAACCGTTCCCCCACGACAGAGAACGGTTGATTGTCAAGGGCAATTAATTCCATTATTTTGGCGTTAATGGATTTTGCCTTTGAGTTGTCTCGCTGAAATGTTCTTACTCTTTTAAATGACTGCTCGACTTGCTGACTGCTCGATCCACACAGCAGACATTGTGGGCTAGGTTAGGAATGCTGTGTTGCACGTGTAGCACAACATTTTACATGGCGTCATTACATCATGTTATGTGTTATATAGGTATGCACGTCATGTACCTGTGTTATATAGGTATGCACGTCATGTACCTGTGTTATATAGGTATGCACGTCATGTACCTGTGTTATATAGTCATGTACCTGTGTTATATAGGTATGTACGTCCTGTACCTGTGTTATATAGGTATGTACGTCCTGTACCTGTGTTATATAGGTATGTACGTCCTGTACCTGTGTTATATAGGTATGTACGTCCTGTACCTGTGTTATATAGGTATGTACGTCCTGTACCTGTGTTATATAGGTATGTACGTCCTGTACCTGTGTTATATAGGTATGCACGTCATGTACCTGTGTTATATAGGTATGTACGTCCTGTACCTGTGTTATATAGGTATGTACGTCCTGTACCTGTGTTATATAGGTATGTACGTCCTGTACCTGTGTTATATAGGTATGTACGTCCTGTACCTGTGTTATATAGGTATGTACGTCCTGTACCTGTGTTATATAGGTATGCACGTCCTGTACCTGTGTTATATAGGTATGCACGTCATGTACCTGTGTTATATAGGTATGCACGTCATGTACCTGTGTTATATAGGTATGCACGTCATGTACCTGTGTTATATAGGTATGCACGTCATGTACCTGTGTTATATAGGTATGTACGTCCTGTACCTGTGTTATATAGGTATGTACGTCCTGTACCTGTGATATATAGGTATGTACGTCATGTACCTGTGTTATATAGGTATGTACGTCATGTACCTGTGTTATATAGGTATGTACGTCCTGTACCTGTGTTATATAGGTATGTACGTCCTGTACCTGTGTTATATAGGTATGTACGTCCTGTACCTGCGTTATATAGGTATGTACGTCCTGTACCTGCGTTATATAGGTATGTACGTCCTGTACCTGCGTTATATAGGTATGTACGTCCTGTACCTGCGTTATATAGGTATGCACGTCATGTACCTGTGTTATATAGGTATGTACGTCATGTACCTGTGTTATATAGGTATGTACGTCATGTACCTGTGTTATATAGGTATGTACGTCCTGTACCTGTGTTATATAGGTATGCACGTCATGTACCTGTGTTATATAGGTATGTACGTCAGCTTTGACATGGGTTTTGCACATCGGTGTTCAACTAGACATCAGGGCCAATACCGATGTTGGCATTTTTAGCTAATATCGTCTGATTCCGATATGTTCACCAATACATCGTGCATCCCTACTGATGCCAGAGCTAAATGTGGAATAATCAGAAATGTGTAGTTCTGACAATGCTCTTTGAGAGGTGATGATATTAAAACAAAACAGTTAGCTGTAACATTTATTTAACAATTCCTTTAAAACGGAGCGTAGTTCAAATCAAATTTGATTTGTCACATGCACAAAAGTTGTCATTGGTTTTATAGCGGAGCTGGGGGGGGGGGGGGGGGGGGGTCTCCTTGTCCCCCAGCGGCCAAATCGAACCCTCTGCACCATATTGTGACATTTTATTGATAACGACCTATAAGAAAGAGTTCCAAAACTCATTTTTTGTTTTCCCCTCCCCACTCAGACCACTCCCAGACAGTCCTAGAAGAATTACTGCTTGAGAAATTATCCTTTGCTAAGAAGCTATTTCTTTTTGACCATTTTAATTGTAAGACACTTAATTGTTACACCGAATTAATTTAATAGAGATAAAAAAAGGCTGCATTGTACTATTTATACGCTTTAACGTTACATGTCAAACAGTTCGGGAAAAAAAAAGCCTTCATTTGCCATGTGTTTTCTATAAAAGTGATGTTGGCTCTAGTCTATAGTGTTTAGCAGGCCTAATAAGACACTCACGCTAGAATATTGTGGTAGTTCAGTGTGTTTGTCAGCTCAAGGAACTTCTGGATCTTGTCCATCACTGCAGCAGGCTCTGTCCTCAGCACCTGACCATCCAGAACCAGGATCTGAGGAACCACAGTTACAATACCACAGTAGGTCAGATAGACTAGCTGAGCGGTCTCAAATTCAAATACCAGCAACAACCTATACACACACCCACTGTACCAACCATGTACATATAGACACAGACTGAATACATCAATGTTTGTTTACATTTAAACCATATGCTTATGAACAAATCTGCAAACACATAAGCATGAACACGTGGGACCCAGACGACCAAACCTACCTGGCTGATGTGGTAGTGGCTAAGCCACCGGTCCAGGTGGGTGGCGTACAAGCCCGGCACCAGACAGCGGTTCTGGAGCACCCGCAGCTTGATGGGGGCGTCATGGCCAGCAGTGATGACATCATGGAAAGTATACTTCAAGGCGACTGAGTCGTCATGGGCACGTTGGTGCTGAGGGCAGAGCAGACAGATATGACAGTCAGTCTGCCTTGCCAGTTTAATCCAGTGCCCTTGCTGAGGGCATTCCAACTGATTTCTCACTCCTACATACCGGTCGGTACATCACCTATTTCTCCACCAGGATATTAGCTACTTTATTTCCAAGTTCAAGTGAAATCAGCAGTACAGCTGACCTGGAAAAGGAATGATGCTACCCTCAAGACACCCACAGCATTTCACCCAATTGCTATCCCTATAATATAGTCTGGTGTTGGAAATGGAACAGTGGGAAGAGGTTTAACTCAGAGGGAGGGAGGCTCACCTGGTACCATGAGTATGCCCTGTCTGCAGGGTTGATGAGGATGGTGATGATTTTGGCCTTGGGCAGAAGGGCAGCCGCCCGCCGTGCAGCCACCTCCGAGTCAAAGTAGTTGGCGCTCTTCTCATAGTAAAAGTCTGAGCTGGTGTTGGAGGGTAGGGGAAAGTACTCCATGTACCTGTCAATCATAACACACAGACAGACGGGTTTAAACATTAGGAACAACTGCCATTTACAAAATACTGACTGACCAGGTGAATGCTACGATCCCTTATTTATGTCACTTGTAAAATCCACTTCAAATCAGTGTAGATGAAGGGGAGAAGACAGGTTAAAGAAGGATTTTTAGGGGCCTCCTGAGCGGCGTATCACAGTGCTAGAAGCTTCACTACAGATCAGGGTTCGATCCTGGGCTGTGTTGCAGTCGGCTACGACAGGGAAACCCATGAGACGGTGCACAATTGGCCTAGTGTCGTCCGGGTTAGGGGAGGGTTTCGCAGGTATGGTAGTAGGGGCCAAACGCATCTACTACGTCTATGAAAGGGTGCATTTACTGCCACCTGGAGTGAGTTGTCTGAACAGGTATAAAACAAAGGTTGGTTAGTAACGGCCACCTGCAGTTATGGAATGTTTGCTCAGGAGTATAATTCATCGGCTGAGCTCTTCTGATGACTTGGACTGAATGATGTGATTCTTCCTTAACTCCTAGGAAGTCCCACACAGTTGACTGCTTCAAAATGGTGAAAGTGCCCAATGGCGCTGTCCATGATAAAAAAGGTTTTGGGCATTAGAGCTGTCTATCTAAAAGTCTTTGAATACATAACAAATACCAATGTCCTACCTAGGGCTGTGGCGCTCACGACATTTTGTCAGCGGGTGATTGTCAAAAAAATAACTGCCAGTCTCACTGTAATTGACCGTTAATTAACAAACATTTAGCATCTGCTTGATACACGCATAGCCTACAAGCCACTGATGCAGACTGTTGGAACATTTACATTTTAAAAAGTCTAATAAATTCATGTAATATAGCCTACGCCATCACATTAAATATATGTATTTTACACACGTCTAAAGAAACATGATATGAAGAAAATGTCGTCTATTTCAGAAGAACATATTTGCGTAGTATTCTGTGGCATTTCATAGCATGAAGAATACGATTGAACACAATAAAATAGAAAGGCTATTTTCTTTTAACTATTTGAGGGAGTGGGCACATGAGGCTCTTCTGGGTTTGAACGGTTATCAAAGAAACAGGTTCTCCTATATGTTTAATTTAGAGTTTGGTTGTGAAATAAATGTTAGGCTGTACACACTTAATCAGCCTCCCGTTCACAATTTGACAAGCACTTGATAATGCCTTGAATTACCCGTCTGCATCCCCTTCCGTGGCCATAATGCCCCCTGAAAAAAATCCATTCCTGTTGCGGCCAGTGGCCGTTGTGCCCTTGGGCTGAATATAATAATTAGAACTACCGGCTGCATGTCGAAGCACCTCTCACTCACATGGCTCTCCGTCACGTGATCGGGTCTTTCTCACAGGCTACAAGTGAAGAGCGAAACATCGGGGATGCAACTGCGCGGGTCCTTATCCAATTCCGAGGCGCATATTGAGGATATTGGAAGAACTCTCCACATTTATTTTCATCAGCCAATAAGATGAGTAGGCCTAACAAACAGCAAAAGCACTAGCCTATGTCAATCTACTATCCCTCATAGTACAAAAAAAGTTTACCTATTCTATTCTGTACGACAAATAAATCTTCCAGTTGCGGGATGCGATAGATCCCAAATAAACACAGCCACTAGCAAAAAAATAACCTATTTTAAGCAATGAGCATGATGCAACAGATGAGAACACTTAGTTGATCAACATTTTAAGCTATTAGGCTATTTCTTCACATTATAAGCCCGGCAACGTGCACACAGCTGTAGGCTATAAGCACAAATGTTCCATTAGCAGGAAAATATTCTCAAAAGTGACCACAAATGCGATTATGCATGTAATGCTTTTATTACAAAGGTGGCTCCAAACCCCTTGTAAAGCGGATTAATGTGCTTCATTTTAAGATGTTATTTGGCCACTTCAGTTGTGATACAAACCTTATCAAAACATATAGGCCTATGGGCAAGACAACATGAGGTGTGCGACTGATTCGAAAACATTTGGGGGGGGGGGGGGGGGAAGCATGTGCCATTTCTTGCCTTATGCTTGGCATCATTCACAAGTTATAATATATCATTCACAAGTGATAGGATAATAGTCCCCCATCACACTATTCTTGATATAATATTGTCTTTAAATATACTAAATAATATACAGTACCGGTCAAAAGTTTGGACAAGCCTACTCATTCAAGGGTTTTTCTTTATTTTTACTATTTTCTACATTGTAGAATAATAGTGAAGACATCAAAACTATGAAACATATGGAATCATGTAGTAACCAAAAAGTGTTGAATTAAATGTATTTTAAATGTGAGATTCTTCAAAGTAGCCACCTTTTGCCTTGATGACAGCTTTGCATACTCTTGGCATTCTCTCAACCAGCTTCATGAGGTAGTCAACCGGAATGATTTTCAATTAACAAGTGTGGCTTGTTAAAAGTTAATTTTATGGTATTTATTTCCTTCTTAATGCGTTTGAGCCAATCAGTTGTGTTGTGACAAGGTAGAAGAAATCCCTATTTGGTAAAATAAAAAGTCCATATAACGGCAAGAACAGCTCAAATAAGCAAAGAAAAATGACAGTACTTTAAGATGAAGGTCAGTCGATAGTTCCAGTTTATTCAAATGCATTCACAAAAACCATCAAGCACTTTGATGAAACATGCTCTCATGAGGACCACCACAGGTAAGAAAGACGCAGAGTTACATGAGCCGCAGAGGATACATTCATTAGCGTTATCAGCCTCAGAAATTGCAGCCCAAATAAATTATTCACAGAGTTCAAGTAATAGACACACCTCAACATCAAATGTTCAGAGACTGCGTGAATCAGGCCTTCATGGTCAAAATGCTGCAAAGAAACCACTACTTAAGGACATCAATAAGAAGAAACTTGCTTGGGCCAAGAAACACAAGCAATGGACTAGAGGTCGACCGATTATGATTTTTGAACGCCGATATCGATACCGATTATTGGAGGACCAAAAAAGCAGATTCCGATAAATCAGCCGATTTATTTATTTGTAATAATGACAATTACAACAATACTGAATGAACACTTATTTTAACTTAATATAATACATCAATAAAATCAATTTAGCCTAAAATAAAAATGAAACATGTTCAATTTGGTTTAAATAATGCAAAAACAAAGTATTGGAGAAGAAAGTAAAAGTGCAATATGTGCCATGTAAGAAAGCTAACGTTTAAGTTCCTTGCTCAGAACATGAGAACATATGAAAGCTGGTGGTTCCTTTTAACATGAGTCTTCAATATTCCCAGGTAAGAAGTTTTAGGTTGTAGTTATTATAGGACTATTTCTCTCTATACCATTTGTATTTCATTAACCTTTGACTATTGGATGTTCTTATAGGCACTTTAGTATTGCCAGTGTAACAGTATAGCTTCCGTCCCTCTCCTCGCTCCTCCCTGGGCTCGAACCAGGAACACAACGACAACAGCCACCCTCGAAGCAGCATTACCCATCGCTCCACAAAAGCCGCAGACCTTGCAGAGCAAGGGGGACAACCACTCCAAGTCTCAGAGCGAGTGACGTTTGAAACGCTATTAGCGCGCACCACGCTAACTAGTTAGCCATTTCACATCGGTTACACCAGCCTCATCTCGGGAGTTGATAGGCTTGAAGTCATAAACAGTGCAATGCTTGACACACAATGAAGAGCTGCTGGCAAAACGCACAAAAGTGCTGTTTGAATGAATGCTTACGAGCCTGCTGCCGCCTACCACCGCTCAGTCAGATACTTGCATGCTCAGTCAGATTATATGCAATGCAGGACACGCTAGATAAACTAGTAATATCATCAACCATGGTAGTTAACTAGTGATTATGATTGATTGTTTTTGATAAGATAAGTTTAATGCTAGCTAGCCAGCAACTTACCTTGGCTTACTGCATTCGCGTAACAGGCAGTCTCCGCGTGGAGTCCATGAGAGGCAAGTGGTTATAGCGTTGGACTAGTTAACTGTATGGTTGCAAGATTGGATCCCTCGAGCTGACAAGGTGAAAATCTGTCTTTCTGCCCCTGAACGAGGCAGTTAACCCTCCGTTCCTAGGCCGTCATTGAAAATAAGAATGTGTTCTTAACCGACTTGCCTAGTTAAAAAAATATTAAATAAAGGTGTAATAAATAAATAAATTGTAAAAAAATTAGGCCAAATTGGTGTCTAAAAATACCGATTTCCGATTGTTATGAAAACTTGAAATCGGCCCTAATTAATCGGCCATTCCGATTAATCGGTCGACCTCTAAAATGGACATTGACCGGTGGAAATCTGTCCTTCGGTCTGATGAGTCAATTTTTGGTTCGAACCGCCTTGTCTTCGTGAAAGACAACGCTTGATTTGATACGCGGAGTAGGTGAATGGATGATCTCTGCATGTGTGGTTCCCACCGTGAAGCATGGAGGAGGAGGTGTGATGGTGCTTTGCTGGTGACACCGTCAGTGATTTATTTAGAATTCAAGGCGCACTTAATCAGCATGGCTACCACAGTATTCTGCAGCAATACGCAATCCCATCTGGTTTGAGCTTAGTGGGACTATCATTTATTTTTCAACAGGACAATGACCCAACACACCTCCAGGCTGTGTAAGGGCTGTTTGACCAAAAAGGAGAGTGATGGAGTGCTGCATCAGATGACCTGGCCTCCACAATCACCCGACCTCAAGATTGAGGTGGTTTGGAATGAGTTGGACTGCCAAGAAGGAAAAGCAGCTAACAAGTGCTCAGCATTGTGGGAACTCCTTCAAGACTGTCGTAAAAGCATTCCAGGTGAAGCTGGTTGGAGAATGCCCAGACTGTGTAAAACCGTCATCAAGGCAAAGGGTGGCTACTTTGAAGAAATACTACATGATTCCTTATGTGTTATTTAATAGTTTCGATGTCTTCACTATTATTCTACAATGTAGAAAATAGTAAATATAAAACCCCTTGAATTAATAGGTGTGTCCAAACTGTTGACTGGTAGCCAGAGTGTGGCTGTTCTGTGTGAAATTTGTTTCGATTTAGAATGGACTATTATCATGCTCTCGAAACAGGGACAGCGGAAAAAATACATGTCATCTATCCACTCAAATAGCGCATGGAGGATGCTTTTCCCCGTGGTTCATTTTCATGCCAGCCAGGTAGGCTGTACTCCTGTTGTAAATATAGGAAAGTTGAGAAATAGAGTACATTCAGAAAGTATTCAAACCCCTTTAATTTTTCAACATTCTGTTATGTTGCATATTTTAAAATTGATAGAATTGTATCTACACACAATACCCCATAATGACAAAACAAAAACAGGTTATACATTTTTGAAATGTTATTAAAAATAAAAAACTGAAATACAACATTTACATAAGTATTCAGTCCCTTCACTCAGTACTCTGCATTTGGGGAGTTTCTCCCATTCTTCTCTGCAGATCCCCTGTCAGGTTAGATGGGGAGCGTCGCTGCACAGCTATTTCCAGTTCTCTCCATATGTTGAAATCAGTTTCAAGTCTGGGCCTGGCTGGGCCACTCAAGGACATTGAGACTTGTCCCGAAGCCACTCCTGTGTGGTCTTGGCTGTGTGCTTAGGGTCGTTGTCCTGTTGGAAGGTAAGTGTCATCAAGGATTTCTGTACTTTGTGCCGTTCATCGTTCCCTCGATCCTGACTAGTCTTCCAGTCCTTGAAGCTGAAAAACATCCCCACAGCATGATGCTGCCCCCATCTTGCTTCACCGGACAATCTTGTTTCTCATGGTCAGAGTCCTTTAGGTGCCTTTTGGCAAACTCCAAGCGGGCTGTCATGTGGCTTTTACTGAGAGGTGGCTTCTGTCTGGCCACTACCATAAAGGCCTAATTGGTGGAATGCTGCAGAGATGGTTGTCCTTCTGGAAGGTTCTCTCATCTCCACAGAGGAAATATGGAGCTCTGTCAGAGTAGCCATTGGGTTCTTGGTAACCTCCCTGAACAAAGCCCTTCTCCCCTGATTTCTCGGTTTGGCCGGGCGGCCAGCTCTAGGAAGAGTCTTGGTGGTTCCAAACTGCTTACATTTTTATGTATTTTTTTCTCCACAATTTTGTGATATCCAATTGGTAATTACAGACTTGTCCCATTGTTGCAGGTCGAGAGCCACGCGTCCTCTGAAACACGACCCTGCCAAGCCACACTGCTCGCTTAACCCGGAAGCCAGCCGCACCAATGTGTCGGAGGAAACACTTTCCAGCTGGCGACTGAAGTCAGCTTACAAGCGCCCGGCCAGCCACGAGTCGCTACAATGCGATGGAAAAAGGAAATCCCTTTTTGAGTGCCGCCTCATGGGTCTCCTGGTCACGGTCGGCTGTGACACAGTCTGGGATCGAACCCGGGGCTTTAGTGACCTCTGAAGCTCTGCAATGCAGTGCCTTAGACTGCTGCGCCACTACGGAGGCAACAAACTTCTTCCATTTAAAAATGACGGAGGCCACGGTGTTCTTGGGAACATTCAAAGATTAAGAAATGTTTTAGTAACCTTCCATAGATCTGTGCCTCGACACAATCCTATCTCGGAGTTCTACAGACAATTCCTTCAACCTGTCAACTGTGGGACCTTATATAGACAGGTGGGTACCTTTCCAAATCATGTCCAATCAATTTAATTTACCACAGGTGGACTCCAATCAAGTTGTAGAAACATATCAAGGATGAGCAATGGAAACAGGATGCACCTGAGCTCAATTTCGAATCTCATAGCGAAGCGTCTGAATACTTACGTAAATACGGTATCTGTTTTTTATTTGTAATAAATTAGCTAACAATTTCTAAAAACCTGTTATCGCTTTGTTATTATGGTGTATTGTGTGTAGATTGATGAGGGATAAAAATAAAAGAAATCAATTTTAGAATAAGCCTGTAACATAACAAAAATGTGGAAAAAGTCAAGGGGTCTGAATACTTTCCGGCCAGAAAGCTGATGGTATCCTCCTATTTTTAAGAGAGGCCATCAATGATTTCTCAGACAATTCCAAAGCCTATAGAAATGTTGCACAACATGAGCTTATAGGTTCTCGTGAAGTGTTTGATTAGATTTTCAATTACATTTGCATTGATGTCAGAGTGATTAGAGGGACAATAGAGTGCTGAGTACCAGTTAGCAAGTTTGGTAGGCTACTAATGACCAGCAGTAGCATCAGAGCTTGGAGAAGACTAGTTAGCGTGACTAAACAGTCTTCGTGGAATTTGACTGCCGTCATGACTCGTGACCGCAGGTGTGGCGGTAATACGGTCACCGTAACAGCCCTAGTCCTACCTAAACACCACAAGACTAGTTTCATTTTTCATCAATAACTATGCAATTTAATGGATAAAACATGACTGCACCAGCATAAACCAGTAAGAGAGACAGACTTTGCACACATTAAAGATTTTCCACAACTGAGCCCACCACACACTAATGTTTGATTCATAAATCCAATTGTCTGCTTTCTGTTAATCAATGATTGAGCTCAGAGGGGGATGAACCAAAGCCTCTCCCTTTGAAGGATGAAACATTCCTCTAAAGCCAAAAATAGTAACTGGAATATGTTTCAAAACTGGGCAACTCAGTTGGTTTAATATACTATGAAAAGCACAGTGGTTTACAGGAGCAATGTGTCTCCATTCAATCATGCTGCCCCCAAAATAAAAGCAGGACTATTGTAAATGTGTTGGAGAAGAGGAATTAATGCCCAACTGACTGGTGGCAATGAATATGTTAGGGTAAGACAAGGGGAATAACATACCAGTCGATGCCTCTGTGGTAGCTATGGCCACTGAAGAATTGGATCTCCTCAAAGGTCTCCTTGCTGGGGTAGTTACTGGTCAGATCAGGATGCATCCCCAAGAACAGATACAGGGCTGTGGTGCCTTAGCAGAGAACATAAGTTTTCATTAGTATTGCTCATACTAATATCAAACGTAGATAACTACTATTAGGTTATGTAAATGTAATAGATTTAATTTAAATATAGAACTTGATGTAAATGCTAAACATGCATATTTCCGGGTAATTAGAACAGCTATTTACTACCCATCTCAAATGTGCCAAAGCTTAAATAGCAATAACAACCAGAACACTCAACTACGTTAGAGATGAAGTGACAGTTAAAGAGGAGTGGTGGATCTCATGTTGACAGGAAACAACCTTTTATCAGCCGTGCTGATATATCGAGCCGATTTTGGCTTTTCTAATCCATCGCCTATCGGCCCTTCTCTAACGATTTTGCGGATACTCTGTCCACATAACAAAACTGCTGCTATGCCAGCCGACACTCATCGCCTGAGCCACGAGCACTGCCCAGCAAGCAGAAGGCTCATTCTCCAACAGAAAGGTGCAGTATTGAGAAACAGATGAATTGACAGTGACCAAAGTTGATCTCCTGTTGCAAATTCTAGTTGTGTAATTCACCAATAATAAGACTTGTGTAGACGTGCATGCAATAAACTAGCTAGCTAAGCAGATAGCTTTGTGACCCGTTAGCAAATATAATGATAATGAACCCTTTCATCTGTAGTGTTAGCAAGCTAGCTATATTAGCTACTATGCTAGCTAAACATTGTGTTAGATATCAGATAGGAGCTAATAGCCAACGTAGCTAGCTAACTTTAGCTGGTCATCATTTTGAACATGCACCATTTTCAGCTTCAAGCCATCTGACTTGCGGTGTAATGTGAGCTATTTACTGGTGTGCTGATCTGACCAGCCACAGTCATATCTGTAAATTGACAGCCGATAGTCAGATTAGATAATTGTCATAATAGGCAAAGGAGAAAGTGTTTTAAAATGCCTAAATATTGGTAAACGAATATCTAAATGTATTTGCAAATGATCTCCTGATATACCTGACCAATATTGGAAAAGGAATGCGGGTCTTGCTAAAAATATTTTTCAGAATGTCCTATAATCTCAGGATATAACATGAACATAGAAAAACAAAATAATAACTCATGATCTACAGCAATCATTTAAGTCCAATCCTTTTGTCACTTCTAGGTTAGACTACTGCAATGCTCTACTTTCCGGCTACCCGGATTAAAGCACTAAATAAACTTCAGTTAGTGCTAAATATGGCTGCTAGAATCCTGACTAGAACCAAAAAATGTTGATCATATTACTCCAGTGCTAGCCTCTCTACACTGGCTTCCTGTCAAGGCAAGGGCTGATATCAAGGTTTTACTGCTAACCTACAAAGCCTTACATGGGCTTGCTCCTACCTATCTCTCTGATTTGGTCCTGCCGTACATACCTACACGTACGCTACGGTCACAAGACGCAGGCCTCCTAATTGTCCCTAGAATTTTTAAGCAAACAGCTGGAGGCAGGGCTTTCTCCTATAGAGCTCAATTTTTATGGAACGGTCTGCCTACCCATGTCAGAGACGCAAACTCGGTCTCAACCTTTAAGTCTCTACTGAAGACTCATCTCTTCAGTGGGTCATATGATTGAGTGTAGTCTGGCCCAGGAGTGGGAGGGTGAACGGAAAGGCTCTGGAGCAACGAACCGCCCTTGCTGTCTCTGCCTGGCCGGTTCCCCTCTTTCCACTGGGATTTTCTGCCTCTAACCCTATTACAGAGTCACTGGCTTTACTGGGGCTCTCTCATGCCGTCCCTGGAGGGGGTGTGTCACCTGAGTGGGTTGAGTCACTGATGTGGTCATCCTGTCTGGGTTGGCGCCCCCCCCCCCCCCCCCTTGGGTTGTGCCGTGGCGGAGGTCTTTGTGGGCTATACTCAGCCTTGTCTCAGGATGGTAAGTTGGTGGTTGAAGATACCCCTCTAGTGGTGTGGGGGCTGTGCTTTGGCAAAGTGGGTGGGGTTATATCCTTCCTGTTTGGCCCTGTCCGGGGGTGTCCTCGGAATGGGCCACAGTGTCTCCTGACCCCTCCTGTCTCAGCCTCCAGTATTTATGCTGCAGTAGTTTATGTGTCGGGGGGCTAGGGTCAGTTTGTTATATCTGGAGTACTTCTTCTGTCCTATTCGGTGTCCTGTGTGAATCTAAGTGTGCGTTCTCTAATTCTCTCCTTCTCTCTTTCTCTCTCTCGGAGAACCTGAGCCCTAGGACCATGCCCCAGGACTACCTGACATGATGACTCCTTGCTGTCCCCAGTCCACCTGACTGTGCTGCTGCTCCAGTTTCAACTATTCTGCCTTATTATTATTCGACCATGCTGGTCATTTATGAACATTTGAACATCTTGACCATGTTTTGTTATAATCTCCACCCGGCACAGCCAGAAGAGGACTGGCCACCCCACATAGCCTGGTTCCTCTCTAGGTTTCTTCCTAGGTTTTGGCCTTTCTAGGGAGTTTTTCCTAGCCACCGTGCTTCTACACCTGCATTGCTTGCTGTTTGGGGTTTTAGGCCGGGTTTCTGTACAGCACTTTGAGATATCAGCTGATGTACGAAGGGCTATATAAATAAATTTGATTTGATTTGATTTAAGTGGACCACAAAAAAAAAAAAAAATACTTAGGATGCTTAATAGGTGTCAACAAATACGTTTAATAAAGATACCATAATCCCATTATCAACAATATGAACGCAGATCTAATTAAATACAACAATCTTCCCATAAATCTTCCAGGTAGAGTACATCTTTTCAGAATGGCTCCAACAGTTATTTATTCTCAGTAATCCGAATTACCCCACCAAACACATTATTTAAAAAAAAAGTATACTCGGTCATAAGACTTTGTGGTCAAATAAGATGGATATAATAAAAGTTTTACATCTTCCTCGGCCAGGTGGTTTTAACCTTACAGACTTGGAATTGTATCAACTCGCCGTCCAGGACCTTTACTTGCGACATACACTGACTGTACAAAATATTAACAACACCTTCCTAATATTGAATCACCTTTTTGCTCTCAGAACAGCCTCAATTGGTCGGGGTATGGACTCCACAAGGTGTTGAAAGCGTTCCACAGGGATGCTGGCCCATGTTGACTCCAATGCTTCCCACAGTTGTGTCAAATTGGCTGGATGTCCTTTGGGTGGTGGACCATTCTTGACACACACAGGAAACTGTTGAGCGTGAAAAACCCAGCAAAGTTGCAGTTCCAACCGGTGCGCCTGGCACTTATTACAATACCCCGTTGAAAGGCACCGAAACACAATCCATGTCTCAATTGTCTCAAGGCTTTAAAATCCTTCTTTAACCTGTATCCTCCCATTCATCTACACTGATTGAAGTAGATTTAACAAGTGATCATAGTTTCACCTGGTCAGCCTATGTCATGGAAAGAGCAGGTGTTCATAATGTTTTCTACAATCCATGTATCGTTAAATGCACCGAAGAGGAACAATGGGCACATATTTTAGATGCAAATGCTCATCCCCAGAATCTTTTCACGTGTCTAAGAATGAAGCTAAGAACATTAACAACTTCATAGTTAAGAACACAATAAAAATATGGAAGATAATTAAACATTTTCAACAAGAATCAATATCATCACTAAAAAAACACAACATTATGGAACAATCCTTGGATATCTTTTCAGAATTCACTGATAAAATATGCCTTCCACATGGAAGGCATAGGAACCGGAAATTATTTGGTAGTAGGAAATACATTTATTTCCATGACAGAATTATTAAGCAACGTAGATCATTTCAAAGACATGCAACTTAAGTTTCATATCAAGAAATTTAAATTTGAAATCTTGGACATCAGAGAAATCTTGAGGGAATCCTATTTGAGTCAGAAAAGGATGTTCATATGATAGGTAAGATATACAAGACCTTGCCGAGTGCCTATCCAACTGATAATCTCTTGAAAAAAATAACTACTGGAACCGAGACATAAAAATAAGTGATATTGGCACAAGATGGAGGGAATGGTGGAACATTACTAACACAATTGCATTTAACGAAAATGTACACTTAATCCAGTATAAACTAGTGAAGGGAAATCTTAACGCTACAGCATACAGTGACATTCTAGACAATTCTGTGCTTCCAACTTTTGGGGAAAGTTTGGGGAAGGCCCTTTCCTGTTTCAGCATGACAATGCCCCCGTGCCCAATGCGAGGTCCATACAGAAATGGTTTGTCGATATCGGTGTGGAAGAGCTTGACTGGCCTGTACAGAGCCCTGACCTCAACCCCATCTAACACCTTTGGGATGAATTGGAACAATGGCTGTGAGCCAGGCCTAATCGCCCAACATCAATGCCTGACCTCACCAATGCTCGTGGCTGAATGGAAGCAAGTCCCTGCAGCAATGTTCCAACATCTAGTGGAAAGCCTTCCCAGAAGAGCGGAGGCTGTTATAGCAGTTGGGGGGAGGGGACAACTCCATATTAATGCCCATGATTTAGGAATGTGATGTTTGACGAGTGTGTGTCCACATACTTTTGTCAATGTAGTGTAATTCCGACATTGAAGGATATTAGATTTGTCATCTGTAGCACCATAGACTCTACTGATCAGCCAAAACAAGCTCAGCTCAATATATGCACACACTCCTATTGAATAGGCATTCACCTGTATAGTGAGTAGGCCTATGCCATCTTAATTGACCCAGTTTATTAAGAGATTCACCATTCAAATAACATTACCACCATTGTGTTATGAAGTTAGATTGGTGAAAACAAAAGTCAAATCTATTGTTTAAAAGTGGGAAATTTGTATTACATTTTTTCACATTTTATGATGTTGAATATCAGCCTAAAATATTGACCATGGGCCATCCAAAATCAGTATCGGTCCTAAAACAAAATCCATATCGGTCATTCACTAGTTGACAGACAAGATGGCTGACGTGACTATAGTGAATGTTGGTGCAGTTAGGTAATTAAAACGGTGAAGTGTGTGAATTTACTCTCAGCTCCAACCCCCTAATCCATTTTTATTGAAAAGATTAACGGGGCCAGTTTACAGCGCTCTCAGAAGGAGGGTTATCGCTCCCTTAAGACATCTTCAAGAACTTTAATTAGGCTACGCAGTAAATCTGGAATTCCCATTTACTGGGGTGCAGTCAAGGTTACAATAAAAGCCAGCGACTGACTGCCTGCCTACGGTGAACCTATAAAGGAAATTAAGTATGTGACACTCTGTAAATGGCTGCTCAGTTGCCAATTATCCATCCTTTCTCTCCAGGCTGTCAATAATCAGAGGTTCAAGGCTGCCCCATGCCAGACAGAATAACAACTTCTCCTGGTGCAGTGGATCTAGTACAGTGAGCCACACCCTGGTGGTGTGTAGAGTAGACTAAAAGCGTCTGCATTCGTCACATCCGGAACAGTTCGTGCATATAGTAATGACAACATTTTGTGACGTATTCGTTCATTTTCATTACGGCAAGTGTTTAGTGAGGTCAGCTGTTCGTGCACACAACATTTGTTCTCGAAGCAAGCCAAGTCGGAAGCCGAACTCCACACCCATTCGTCTGTGACTGGTCAACAGTAGGGATTCTTCAATGAAGTGTTAGCTGTCATTCAACAAGAGACGACTCGTTTTCATGCAAGATTTTTCACTTGAGAAACACTGCACCAAACATCTTCGTTAGATATAAAACGGTGCAACTAACACCATGCCCAAAGCCCCCACATGAAATGCGATCACGACACGCAGGTTGAAATATCAAAACAAACCATGAACCAATTATATTAATTTGGGGACAGGTCGAAAAGCATTAAACATGCATGGCAATTTAGCTAGCTAGCTTGTAGTTGCTACTTAATTTGTCCTATTTAGCTAGCTTGCTGTTGCTAGCTAATTTGTCCTGGGATATAAACGTTGAGTTGTTATTTTTGCTGAATGACACAAGGTCCTCTACTCCGACAATCTACGCACAAAACGGTCAATCGAATTGTTTCTCTCCTCCTAGGCCTTTTCTTCTTTGGACTTTATATGGCAATTGGCATCCAACTTTCATAATTAGGTGTATTACCACAACCGACTGACCGCAATTCATATTTCAATTACCCACGTGGGTATAACCAATGAGGAGATGGCACATGGGTATATGCTTCTAAAAGCCAATGAGGAGATGGGAGAGGCATCGCTTTCGGCGTCACAAATAGAAGCAACTTCTATTTTAGTGATTGGAAACACAGACGCTCGTTGGCGTGTGCGAGCACTGTGGGTGCAACGATTGAATAACATTGTATGTGTACATTTATTTTGCAACGCTGGCGCACGCGACAAGTCCAGTTTGGGTAGCGTGTAAGATATCCTCGGCAAAAACGTAAACATTTATGACAGATTTCTTGAGTTATCTTAGATTAATTCGGACTATTTTGAGGAATTCTATATTGGCTATGGCTTCTCAAGATGGACAAACAGTACTATTGCCACTTTTTTCACGTTTTTTTTAAGTGTAGGTCTTATAAGGGAGTAGGCTAGAAGCCAGCCAAACCGAAGCATGCTCAAACCTTAACAGGGACATAGTCTGTGTCCAAAACGGGACTCTATTCCCTATATAGGAAAGTCATGCACTATCAAAGGAATAGGGACGTAACCATACAGAATCTACAGCCCACTAGCACAGTGGTATTCAAACTTTTTCCGTGGTGACAATTCATTACATTTTCAAGTCAGAATTTATAGACACCCAATTTTTTCACAACCTTCAATTCATTACATTTCCATCTCTTATCAAAATGAAAAGAAACCAAGAAATACACCCAATCAATAATTTCTCCTTCAAATTAGCCTCATCAAAAAGGTTTGTACTGCATATTTTCCCAAACAATATACAGTTTGAATGCTATTTTATTATTTATTATTATATTTTTGTGCCCCCCCCCACAAGCTCAGGTCATGTTTATCTCTCTAGGTTCAAACTTGTCATTGCTATGAGTGTGGTTGCGTCACTGAACTGAGGTAACCTTGTTAATTAAATGTTTTTTGTACAATGTATTTGTTTACTGCTCACCCGTCTTCTGTGGTCCAATTATGAGCAGCTTAGGGAATCGGTCGCATGTCTTCTCTTTGGACCAGATGTCTTTGTGCCTTTTGTCCTCACAGGGGTCCTGTAGGGACAGAGTGGGCAGAATTAGTTCACCTGGAAGTTCCGTTCAGTAAACATGGAGGGAATATATGCCTCAGGATGAGCTGCCATAGGTATGACTTGCCCAGCCAGTTCAGAATATACAGTACCAGTCAAAAGTCTAGACAAACCCATCAGAGTAAGTGTTTATTTTTACTATTTTCTACACTGTTGAATAATAGTGAAGACCTCAAAACTATAAAATAACACATATGGAATCATGCGTTAAACAAATTAAAATGTATATTTAGATACTAGATTCTTCAAAGTAGCCACCCTCTGCCTTGATAACTGCTTTGCCCACTCTTGGCCTTCTCTCAGCCAGCTTCACCTGGAATGCTTTTCTAACAGTCTTGAAGGAGTTCCCACATATGCTAAGCACTTGTTGGCTGCTTTTCCTTCACTCTGTGGTCCAACTCATCTCAATTGGGCTGAGGTAGGGGATTGTGGCGGCTAGGTCATCTGATGCAGCACTCCATCCCTATCCTTCTTGGCAAAATAGCCCCTACAAAGCCTGGAGGTGTGTTGGGTCATTGTCCTGTTGAAAAACAAATTATATTCCCACCAAGTGCAAACCAGGTGGGATGGCGTATTGCTGCAGAATGCTGTGGTAGCCATACTGGTTAAGTGTGCCTTGAATTCTAAATACATCACAGACAGTGTCACCAGCAAAGCACGCCCACACCTCCTCCTCCATGCTTCACAATAGGAACCACACATGTGGAGATCATCTGTTCATCTACTCTGTCTCACAAAGACACAGTGGTTGGAACCAAAAATCTCACATTTGGACTCATCAGACCAAAGGATAGATTTCCACCAGTGTAAAGTCCATTGCTCGTGTTCCTTGGTCCAAGAAAGTCTCTTCTTATTGGTGTCCTTTAGTCGTGGTTTCTTTGCAGTAATTCGTCCATAAAGGCCTGAATCACACAGTCTCCTCTGAACATTTGATGTTGAGATGTGTCTGTTACTTGAACTATGTGAAGCATTTATTTGGGCGGCAATTTCTGAGGCTGGCAACTCTAATGAACTTACCTTCTGCAGCAGAGGTAACTCTGGGTCTTCCTTTCCTGTGGTGGCCCTCATGAGAGACAATTTCATCATAGCACTTGATGTTTTTTGCGACTGCACTTAAAGAAAGTCCTTGAAATGTTCCGGATTGACTGACCATGTCTTAAAGTAATGATGTAATGATGGACTGTCGTTTCTCTTTCCATATTTCAGCTGTTCTTGCCATAATATGGACTTTGTCTTTTACCAAATAGGGCTATCTTCTGTAAACCCCCCCTACCTCATCACAACTAGGGCTGTTGCGGTGACAGTATTACTGCCACACCGGCGATCACGAGTCATGAAGGCAGTAGTCAAATGCCACATGACCATTTAGTCACGGTAACTAGTCTTCTCCCAGCTCTGATGGTGCTGACGGTCATTAGTAACCTACCAAACGTGCTAACTGCCTGGCACGCAGCACTCTATTATCCCTCTAATCACTCTGACATCAATGCAAATGTAATCGAAAATCTAATCAAAACACGTCATAAGAGCCCATGATCTCATGTTGCGCAACATTTCTATAGGCTATGTAATTTTCGGGAGAAAACAGTGATGGGTGCTAATATAAATACCTGGATTGCGTCAGCTTTCTAAAGGCTATGCCTACTATATTTATTTCTCAACTTTCCTAATATCAAGCACATTGCTTATATTTAAATCAGGAGTAAAGCCTACCTGGCAGGAATGAAAATAAGCCACGGGGAAAAGCGTCTTCCATTCGCCATCTAAGTGCATAGATGACATGCATTTTTTGTCCCACTGCCCGTTTCGATTAAGGTGCATAATGGTAAATTCTAAATCAAAACAAATGTCACACATATATTATTTAGTATATGTAAAGACAAGATTAAATCAAGAAAAGTCTGATGGGTGACAATATTAGCCTCACTTGTGAATGATATATTATCACTTGTGAATGATTCCCAGCATAAGAAACAAAGCCTTTATTTTGCAACCTTTTCTAATCATAGTCACACACCTCATGTAGCCTAGCCCATAGGCCTATACATTTTGATAAGGCTTGAATCACAACTAGTGGACAAATAAATTCTTAAAATGAAGCACATTATTCCGCTTTACAAGGGGTGTAGAGCCTAACTGGCATACAGTTGAAGTCAGAAGTTAACACACCTCAGTTTTTCACAATTCCTGACATTTAATCCGAGCAAAAATTCCCTGTCTTAGGTCAGTTAGAATCAGCAATTTATTTTAAGAATGTGAAATGTCAGAATAATAGTAGAGAGTTTACATACTCTCAATTAGTATTTGGTAGCGTTGCCTTTAATTATTTTTATTTGGTGTCAAACATTTCAGGTATCCTTCCACAAGCTTCCCACAATAAGTTGGGTGAATTTTGGCCCATTCCTCCTGACAGAGCTGGTGTAACTGAGTCAGGTTTCTAGGCCTCCTTGCTTGCACACACTCTTTCAGTTATGCCCACAGATTTTATATAGGATTGAGGTCAGGGCTTTGTGATGGCCACTCCAATACCTTAACTTTGTTATCCTTAAGCCACTTTGCCACAACTTTGGAAGTATGCTTGGATCATTGTCCATTTGGAAGACGCATTTGAGACCAAGCTTTAACTTCCTGATTGATGTCTAGAGATGTTGCTTCAATATATACACATAATTTCTCTCCATCATGATGAAATCTATTTTGTGAAGTGCACCAGTCCCTCCTGCAGCAAAGCACCCCCACAACATGATGCGGCCACCCCCGTGCTTCACGGTTGGGATGGTGTTCTTCAGCTTGCAAGCATCCCCCTTTTTCCTCCAAACATAATGATGGTCATTATGGCTAAACAGTTCTATTTTTGTTTCATCAGACCAGAGGACATTTCTCCAAAAAAGTACGATCTTTGTCCTCATGTGCAGTTGCAAACTGTAGTCTGGCATTTTTATGGCGGTTTTGGAGCAGTGGTTTCTTCCTTGCTGAGCGGCCTTTCAGGTTATGTTGACATAGGACTTGTTTTACTGTGAATATAGATACTTTTTTACCTGTTTCCTAAAGCATCTTCACAAGGTCGTTCGCTGTTGTTCATCTCTAGGAGACGGAATGCGTCTCCTTCCTGAGCGGAATGACGGCTGTGTGGTCCCATGATGTTTGAACTTGCGTACTATTGTTTGTACAGATGAACGTGGTACCTTCAGGTGTTTGGAAATAGCTCCCAAGGATGAACCAGACTTGTGGAGGTCTACAATTTTTTTTCTGAGGTCTTGGCTGATTTCTTTTGATTTTCCCATGATGTCAAGCAAAGAGGCACTGAGTTTGAAGGTAGGCCTTGAAGTACATCCAAAGGTACACCTCCAATTGACTCAAATGATGTCAATTAGGCTATCAGAAGCATCTAAAGCCATGACGTTTTCTGGAATTTTCCAAGCTGTTTCAAGGCACAGTCAACTTAGTGTATGTAAACTTCTGACCCACTGGAATTGTGATGCAGCGAATTATAAGTGAAAAAATCTGTCTGTAAACAATTGTAGGAAAAATGACTTGTGTCATGCACTAAGTAGATGTCCTAACCGACTTGTTAACAAGAAATTTGTGGAGTGGTTGAAAAACAAGTTTTAATGACTCCAACCTAAGTGTATGTAAACTTCCGACTTCAACTGTATATAAGCAGAGCGTGAGTTTCAAGTTTGGGGAAGATAATTTGCGCTATAAAAACGCACCATTATAATAAAAGCATTACATTTATAATTGCATTTGCAGTCACTTTTGAGAATGGTGTTTTTGCACTAATGGAACATTCACACTCACTTACTGCCATGTGTGCATTGCTGCACTCATAATGTGAAGAAATAGCCAAATCAATTATCAACATTTTAAGCTAAACATTCTGATCTGTTGCATCAGCCACATAAAAAACATGTTTTGATGCTAGTGGTCGTATTAATTTGGGACCTATCGCATCTCACAACTGTCCCAGACGATGTTTGGACTATTTATTTCTCGCACAGAGTAGGTCGACTTTTGTACTATTGGGGATAGTAGATTGACATAGGCTAGTGCTTTTGCTGTTCGTTAGGCCTACTCATCTTGTTGGCTGACAAAGTAAATGTGGACAGTTCTTCCAATATGCACCTCGGAATTGGATGAGGCACGCAGTTGCTTTCTCGATGTGCCCATCTTCATTTGCAGCCTGTGAGAAAGACCAGATCACGTGACGGAGAGCCATGTGAGTGAGAGAGCTTCCGATTGCGCAGCACACTCAGGGAGAATTTAATTGAACCTTTATTTAACGAAGCAATTCAGTTTAGAACAAATTGTTATTTTCAATGACGGCCTACCAAGGAACACTCCGGGAGAAGGGCACAGCGCCCCAAAAGACAGATTTTTTTAGGGTGCAATACGGCCACAAAGGGAATGCTGCTCTGAAATTCGAGGCATTATCAAGTGCTTGTCAAATTGTGAATGAAAGACTGATGAAGTGTGTACAGCCTGTGCAAAAAAAACAAAGCAGAGCTCATGCCTTCAAGCAAATCTTTTCAAATCATTAGAATCTCATCATGCAGCCTTACAATGCAGCAGTCAAAACATATAGCCCAACGTTTGTAGAATAACTAAAGTTACATGAATAACTCTAAATTAAGCATATAGGAGTACCTGTTTCTTTGTTAATCACTCAACACAGAATAGACTCATGTGCGCACTCCCTGAAATGTTCGGAGACAATATTTATATTTTATTCAACTTTGTTCAATTGTATTCTTCATACTATAAAATAATGCCATGGAATGATAAGCAAATCTTGTCTGCTAAATGAACTAGCGTAGCCCACAGCCATTTGGCATATGAGGAGTATGCTATTTTTTTCTTCTGAAATAGACTACATTTTCTCCATATCATGCTTCTTTAGACCTGTCTAAAATAAATAATGGATTTATTGTGAAAGTGTAGGCTATATTACATGGAAGCCAGGAGATGCTAAATGTGTTTATGTTAATTAACGGTTCATTACCGTGAGACCGACAGTTATTTGCTTGACAATCACCGGCTGACGAAATTTTGTGACCGCCACAGCCCTAGTCACAACACAACTGATTGGCTCAAATGCATTGAGGGAAAAAAAATCCACAAATTAACAAGGCACACCTGTTAACTGAAATGCATTCCAGGTGACTACCTCATGAAGCTGGTTGAGAGAATGTCAAGAGCGTGCAAAGCTGTCATCAAGGCATTCTACTTTGAAGAATCTAAAAAATATATATATTTTTGGTTACTACATGATTGCATAGTTTTTATGTCTTCACTATTATTCTACAATGTAAAAATAAAGTAAAACCCTTGATTGAGTAGGTGTGTCCAAACTTTTGACTAGTACAACACTATTCTCACACACACACACCAGTCTCATATATAGCGGCAGTCTGTTTGCAATTAAAGTCTACCACTAACTTGGCCAGGGGACTTGTTACTGTGGTAAAGCAGTGAGACCTGTGTGTGTGTGTATTAACATGTCGCACAACGGTTACAGACAACTGTATCCACCCTGTGGGACCAACAATGTGCCAAGGGGAGGGGTGCTTTTAATTCAGCTCAAACGAACCCAACCAGTCTAGTCTAACAGAGGTTTGGGGGAGCAGACTCAAACATTTGGTTTCTAAATCACCCCTTGATCAATTATGCTCCTTAGTACCTTCTTGTAGGGACTAAGGAAAGAACCCATAATCAGTATCAGGAAGGGTGCCTTTTCATTGGTCTTCCTGATTGGTTAGAAGCCTTCAGTGTATCAATGTGGAAGATAGCTCAGAGCAGCCCTGCAAGGCCCGTGGTGTCATGTGCCTCAGGGTCTATCTGCATGTCAAGACGATACCAACTGCCCTAAATCTATCTATCTAACTCCTTCCCTCCCCACTGCCTCATGGGTAATGGAGGCGACCAGGCTATCATATTAATCCCAATACATTTAACACAGTGCTGTGTTGAAGAAACCTCTGGACCCAGGCAGGCACAAGTTTACTCTAAACTTCAAAGGGTGGCACACATTAACTTCTACACTGTGACAACTCCACACTGACAGTGTGAGGAACTGCCAAGATGGCAGTTGGACGTCTTAGGGAAAGAAACCGCCTTCTTTCTGTGTTGTTGGGAAACAGTGTCTGAGTCTGCTTCCCCCACAAAACCACAGTTCTAAGAGCCAGCCTCTTGTAGCTCTAAACCCAAATAAGACTTGCACTGTAAGAAGCAATTGAGACTGAGTCAAAAGGACTTGCACTGTAGGATGCAATGGTCGGAGTCAAAAGGACTTGCACTGTAGGACGCAATGGAGTCTGATTGAAAAAGCAAAGTCCTTAGCTCCTGTCTAGCCTTGTCTAAAATGACAGCCTGGTTTATGATAGTCCCCGAGCTCCACAAACCCAGTGACCCACAGCTCACATGGCCTCTCACACACACACCTGCCAGATGGGGTCCCTCTCCTCTGGAAAGATCTGCAAGTAACGCTGGGCCAGCTGCACAGGCGCCAGGGTCTGCAGCCGCAGGTTAGTCCATGTCTGGAGGAACTTCACCAGGTTCCTAAAGGTGTACAGACCCAGACGGTCGTTCCCGTAGTTGGACAGGTGGGTCATGAAGATGCTGATCTGTGAGGAAGGAGTCAACACAGAACAACATTCAGAGAAACACACAATACAATGCAGGCAGCAATGTCACTTCCAACCACTGTTGCACGAAATACATTTGAGGGGAGAAGAAGGGCTAAAGCAACCATAGAGCCTTCCTCTCCTGATGTTATGGAGGTGTGTCTGGTCTCACCGGGTTGAGGAGCACTGTGAGGAAGAGCTCCCCTCCATTGATGAGTTTGTCCAGCTCCTTGGGTCCACCAGGATACTCGTTGTAGAAGATAGTGTGAGTAAACAGGCCACACGTCTGCCTCGGCAGCACCTACAGTACACAACACAATTAATATTACATAGCAACACATCTGCACAGTGGGGAGTGTCCTAATATAACCGCACCCTGCTGATTCCCAGTCAACAACAAATCAAATACACAAACATTCAAACAGGGCCAGAAATGCTCGGTGACACTATTTCGATGCGTTTTTTCCACTTCACTGACAGCTCAGGTGATTCAATTATCCCCTGAAACTAGAGATCACACTGTGGAAAATAAAATGTGACGCAAATCTTAATGCTGTCAGCAAAACCCATTTCTCGAGCCAAACATAAACCTCTGTCCTAACATAGTTGAAACACAATAAAAACACAATCGATTGGCATCCGAGCACACAATCACAGGAGCAGAACGACCTGGAAAACATTACACTGGCTGTTCAGCTTAGGTGCTGTACACAGTGTATCCATCAGGCTGTGATGTTAGCTAGCTACACAGTGTATCCATCAGGCTGTGATGTTAGCTAGCTACACAGTGTATTCATCAGGCTGTGATGTTAGCTAACTACACAGTGTATCCATCAGGTTGTGATGTTAGCTAGCTACACAGTGTATCCATCAGGTTGTGATGTTAGCTAGCTACACATTGTATTCATCAGGCTGTGATGTTAGCTAGCTACACAGTGTATTCATCAGGCTGTGATGTTAGCTAGCTACACAGTGTAACCATCAGGTTGTGATGTTAGCTAGCTACACATTGTATTCATCAGGCTGTGATGTTAGCTAGCTACACATTGTATTCATCAGGCTGTGATGTTAGCTAGCTACACCGTGTATTCATCAGGCTGTGATGTTAGCTAGCTACACAGTGTATTCATCAGGTTGTGACGTTAGCGAGCTACACGGTGTATCAAATCAAATTTTATTTGTCACATGCACCAAATACAATAGGTGTAGGTAGACCTTACAGTGAAATGCTTACTTACAAGCCCTTAACCAACAATGCAGTTTTAAGAAAATACCTAAAAAAAGTAAGAGATAAGAATAACAAATAAGTAAAGAGCAGCAGTAAATAACAAAAGCGGGGCTATATACAGGGTGTACCAGTACAGAGCCAATGTGCGGGGGCACCGGTGTCGGGGTAATTGAGATAATTATGTACATGCATAACAGCATAGCAGCAGCATTGGGGGGGGGGGGCATTGCAAAAGTCTGGGTAGCCATTTGATTAGCTGTTCAGGAGACTTATGGCTTGGGGGTAGAAGCTGTTTAAAAGCCTCTTGGACCTAGGCGTGGCGCTCCGGTACTGCTTGCCGTGTGGTAGCAGAGAGAACAGTCAGACTAGGGTTGCTGGAGTCTGACAATTTTTGGGCCTTCCTCCAACACCTCCTGGCATAGAGGTCCCGGATGGCAGGAAGCTTGGTCCTGGTGATGTACTGGGCCGTACACACTACCCTCTGTAGTGCCTTGCCGAGCAGTTGCTATACCAGGCAGTGATGCAACCCGTCAGGATGCTCTCGATGGTGCAGCTATAAAACCTTGAGGATCTGAGGACCCATGCCAAAACTTTGCAGTCTCCTGAGGGGGAATAGGTTTTGTCGTGCCCTCTTCCCGACTGTCTTGGTGTGCTTGGACCATGTTAGTTTGCTGGTGATGTGGACACCCTGTCGATGAGGATGGGGGCGTGCTCAGTCCTCCTTTTCCTGTAGTCCACAATCACCGCCTTTGTCTTGATCACGTTGAGGGAGAGGTTGTTGTCCTTGCACCACACTGGCAACACAATCTCAACATCTATCAGGCTGTAATGTTAGCTAGCTACACTGTGTATTTATCAGGCTGTGATATTAACTAGCTACACAGTGTATCGATCAGGCTGTAATCTCTGCTATCTAGGGCTGGGGTAGAAGCAGCAGCTAAGGCAGTACTGAGATGCTTAGAAAAAGAAAGGAAGGAAAGGCTGGATACAGACTGAAGCTCCCAGGATTTTCTCTCTCTGCTTTATAAAACACAGAGCGGGTCACAGCCAACGGGAGTCACAGACTGCTGATGAAGGGGAAAAGAGAGAGTGGAAGAAAGAAAAGAAGAGACACCTCAGAGTCTCTGCCAAGTTCCCGGTGAATATTTCACAGGGACGTGTCGAGATGGGAATTAACATCTACGTGACATCACACTCTTCCACCAGACAAATAACAGAAAACTGCTGGGTCTAGAACAGGAGCATTCTACCAGGATAATGGGGAGAGAAAAAAAAATCACGACATAGTTTGTACATTAATAAAATACAAATGTCTTTAAGCTCTAAAATCTGAGACATTTAAGCATACATTTCTTAAATAGGCAAGCTGTTGTTTATGTCCAGGCAAGCTGTTGTTTATGTCCAGGCCAAGCATATGGACATAAAATTGCACTTTGGAAAGATACTGTACATAAATTGGCATTGACAGACAGATTAACATTTGTCAAAAAATGTGAATGTTCTTGTCACATCACAAGCTAGCAGTTGTCTTCGTTGATTTTGCCAAGGCTGTGATTTGCGGTGAGATTGTCTTTGTTGAGAGTGATAAACATTGCAATTTCCATAATGATCAGTCACACTGTTCCATCTGTCTGTCAGCATGCTTCATTCCATGTGGTGTGGGGAGGAGCAGAGAGAGAGACACAGAAACTGTCTGAGGGGCAGTGAAAAGACCACGCCACTAGGGCATGGCAACACGACTACTTCAGCACTACTGATCCTTCCCTTCACTCTACTCAGCACGTTGTTCCCAACAGCTAAACTAAATTGTTCAAAGCACGCCAAAAAACAAAGCTTTGTCCTTTCAAAGGCACACGCAAGGATTCCAATACCCAGCACTTCCCAAAAGACAGAGATGCAATGCAATGCAACGGTCTACACTTAAACCAGAGTAAATACTTCAAACAGCCTAATTTAACAGTTCTAGTTAAATTATTGAGCACAAACCCATGACTGAAAATAGTTTATACATACAGTAGAACCTAGTGTGTGTGTGTGTGAGAGAGAGAGGGGGGGGGGGGCAGGGTTGAGTCCTTACACTGATGCCACTGTGGTAGAAGCCTCGTCTGAAGCGGGCAGGTTTGAGGTGGGGGTACTCCTCCGTGCTGGTCACCTTGATGCCCCACACCTTCTTCCAAGCGTCGTACAGCTGGACGTGGACGGGGTACACCCCAGAGTGGTGGGGAGCCACCGCGTAGCCCATGTTGGTGGGGATGCCATGCTCCTAGGAAGAGACAACCAGTGGATTCAACACATTGTTAGGATTTAAATCACCCATGCTATTAATACAGAAATAAATACACACACACACATAGGTTTTTCTTTATTTTTACTATTTTCTACATTGCACAATAATAGTGAAGACGTCAAAACTATGAAATAACACATAAGGAATCATGTAGTAACCAAAAGTGTTAAATCAAAATATATTTTTTTATTTGAGATTCTTCAAAGCAGCCACCCTTTGCCTTGAGATGAAGGTGTGATGGTGCTTTGTTGGTGACACTGTCAGTGATTTATCTAGAATTCAAGACACACTTAACCAGCATGGCTACCACAGCATACTGCAGCGATCCTCCATCCCATCTGGTTTGAGCTCAGTGGGACAATCATTTGTTTTTGTTATTGAACAGGACAAACCTACAGGTTGTGTAAGGGCTATTTGACCAAGAAGGATAGGGATGGAGTGCTGCATCAGATGACCTGGCCTCCAGAATCACCCAACCTCAACCCAATTGAGATGGTTTGGGATGAGTTGGACCGCAGAGTGAAGGAAAAGCAGCCAAAAAGTGCTCAGCATATGTGGGAACACTTTCAAGACTGCTGGAAAAACATTCCAGGTGAAGCTGGTTGAGAGAATGCCAAGAGTGTGCAAAGCTGTCATCAAGGGAAAGGGTGGCTACTTTGAAGAATCTCGCATCTAAAATATATTTTGATTGGTTTGACACTTGATTCCATGTGTTATTTCATAGTTTTGATGTCTTCACTATTATTCTATAATGTAGAAAATAGTAAAAATAAAGAAAAACCCTTGAATGAGTAGGTGTTCTAAACTTTTGCCAGGTAGTGTACAGTGCCTTGCGAAAGTATTCGGCCCCCTTGAACTTTGCGACCTTTTGCCACATTTCAGGCTTCAAACATAAAGATATAAAACTGTATTTTTTTGTGAAGAATCAACAACAAGTGGGACACAATCATGAAGTGGAACGACATTTATTGGATATTTCAAACTTTTTTAACAAATCAAAAACTGAAAAATTGGGCGTGCTAAATTATTCAGCCCCCTTAAGTTAATACTTTGTAGCGCCACCTTTTGCTGCGATTACAGCTGTAAGGCGCTTGGGGTATGTCTCTTATCAGTTTTGCACATCGAGAGACTGAAATTTTTTCCTATTCCTCCTTGCAAAACAGCTCAAGCTCAGTGAGGTTGGATGGAGAGCATTTGTGAACAGCAGTTTTCAGTTCTTTCCACAGATTCTCGATTGGATTCAGGTCTGGACTTTGACTTGGCCATTCTAACACCTGGATATGTTTATTTTTGAACCATTCCATTGTAGATGTTGCTTTATGTTTTGGATCATTGTCTTGTTGGAAGACAAATCTCCGTCCCAGTCTCAGGTCTTTTGCAGACTCCATCAGGTTTTCTTCCAGAATGGTCCTGTACTTGGCTCCATCCATCTTCCCATCAATTTTAACCATCTTCCCTGTCCCTGCTGAAGAAAAGCAGGCCCAAACCATGATGCTGCCACCACCATGTTTGACAGTGGGGATGGTGTGTTCAGGGTGATGAGCTGTGTTGCTTTTACGCCAAACATAACGTTTTGCATTGTTGCCAAAAAGTTCAATTTTGGTTTCATCTGACCAGAGCACCTTCTTCCACATGTTTGGTGTGTCTCCCAGGTGGCTTGTGGCAAACTTTAAACAACACTTTTTATGGATATCTTTAAGAAATGGCTTTCTTCTTGCCACTCTTCCATAAAAGCCAGATTTGTGCAATATACGACTGACTGATTGTTGTCCTATGGACAGAGTCTCCCACCTCAGCTGTAGATCTCTGCAGTTCATCCAGAGTGATCATGGGCCTCTTGGCTGCATCTCTGATCAGTCTTCTCCTTGTATGAGCTGAAAGTTTAGAGGGACAGCCAGGTCTTGGTAGATTTGCAGTGGTCTGATACTCCTTCCATTTCAATATTATCGCTTGCACAGTGCTCCTTGGGATGTTTAAAGCTTGGGAAATCTTTTTGTATCCAAATCCGGCTTTAAACTTCTTCACAACAGTATCTCGAACCTGCCTGGTGTGTTCCTTGTTCTTCATGATGCTCTCTGCGCTTTTAATGGACCTCTGAGACTATCACAGCGCAGGTGCATTTATACGGAGACTTGATTACACTCAGGTGGATTGTATTTATCATCATTAGTCATTTAGGTCAACATTGGATCATTCAGAAATCCTCACTGAACTTCTGGAGAGAGTTTGCTGCACTGTATGTATGTGAAGATGATCACAGAGTGAAAGACTGGAAACTACCTGGCTCATCCTCCATGTTCCCAGTTCTATCAGCACTAAAAGCTCCTAAAGGATAGAAGCGGCCGCGGCTCAAAACTGTGCTCTTTATTAAGCTTTTGCTGAAAAGATGATTGCATTTATTTTTCAAATTTGTTTTACCTCCTTTTTCTCCCCAATTTCTTGGTATCCAATTGTTGGTAGTTACTGTCTTGTCTCATCGCTACAACTCCCATATGGGCTCGGGAGAGACGAAGGTCGAGAGCATGCGTCTTCCGAAACACAACCCAACCAAGCCGCACCGCTTCTTAACACAGCGCGCATCCAAACAAGAAGCCAGTGTGTCAGAGGAAACACCGTACACCTTGCGGACTGGTCAGCGCGCACTGCGCCTGGCCCGCCACAGGAGTCGCTAGTGCGCAATGAGACAAGGATATCCCTACCGGCCAAACCCTCCCTAACCCGGACGATGCTAGGCCAATTGTGCGTCGCCCCAAGGACCTCCGAATCTGTCGTTCTGCCCCTGAACAGGCAGTTAACCCACTGTTCCTAGGCCGTCATTGAAAATAAGAATTTGTTCTTAACCGACTTGCCTAGTTAAATAAAGGTCAAATAAAAAAAAAATATTTTTTTGGCCCATTCCTCCATGCAGATCTCCTCTAGAGCAGTGATGTTTTGGGGCTGTTGCTGGGCCACATGGACTTTCAACTCCCTCCAAAGATTTTCTATGGGGTTGAGATCTGGAGACTGGCTAGGCCACTCCAGGACCTTGAAATCCACTCCTTCATTGCCCGGGCGGTGTGTTTGGGATCATTGTCATGCTGAAAGACCCAGCCACGTTTCATCTTCAATGCCCTTGCTGATGGAAGGAGGTTTTCACTCAAAATCTCACGATACATGGCCCCATTCATTCTTTCCTTTACGCGGATCAGTCGTCCTGGTCCCTTTGCAGAAAAACAGCCCCATGCTTCACAGTAGGTATGGTGTTCTTTGGATGCAACTCAGCATTCTTTGTCCTCCAAACACGACGAGTTGAGTGTTTACCAAAAAGTTATATTTTGGTTTCATCTGACCATATGACATTCTCCCAATATTCTTCTGGATCATCCAAATGCTCTCTAGCAAACTTCAGACGGGCCTGGACATGTACGGGCTTAAGCAGGGGTCACGTCTGGCACGGCAGGATTTGAGTCCCTGGCGGCGTAGTGTGTTACTGATGGTAGGCTTTGTTACATTGGTCCCAGCTCTCTGCAGGTCATTCACTAGGTCCCACCGTGTGGCTCTGGGATTTTTGCTCACCGTTCTTGTGATCATTTTGACCCCACGGGGTGAGATCTTGCGTGGAGCCCCAGGTCGAGGGAGATTATCAGTGGTCTTGTATGTCTTCCATTTCCTAATAATTGCTCCCACAGTTGATTTCTTCAAACCAAGCTGCTTACCTATTGCAGATTCAGTCTTCCCAGCCTGGTGCAGGTCTACAATTTTGTTTCTGGTGTCCTTTGACAGCTCTTTGGTCTTGGCCATAGTGGAGTTTGGAGTGTGACTGTTTGAGGTTGTGGACAGGTGTATTTTATACTGATAACAAAGTCAAACAGGTGCCATTAATACAGGTAACGAGTGAAGGACAGAGGACCCTCTTAAAGAAGAAGTTACAGGTCTGTGAGAGCCAGAAATCTTGCTTGTTTGTAGGGGACTAAATACTTATTTCCCACCATAATTTGCAAATAAATTCATTAAAAATCCTACAATGTGATTTTCTGGATTATTCCCCCTAATTTTCTGTCATAGTTGACGTGTACCTTTGATGAAAATTAAAGGCGTCTCTCATCTTTTTAAGTGGGAGAACTTGCACAATTGGTGGCTGACTAAATACTTTTTTGCCCCACTGTGTACTCAATTAGAATTTGGTAGCATTGCCTTTAAATTGTTTAACTTGGGTCAAAAGTTTCAGGTAGCCTTCCACAAGCTTCCCACAATAAGTTGGCTGAATTTTGGCCCATTCCTTCTGACAGAGCTGGTGTAACTGAGTCAGGTTTGTAGGCCTCCATGCTGACACACACTTTTTCAGTTCTGCCAACACATTTTCTATAGGATTGAGGTCAGGGCTTTGTGATGGCCACTCCAATACCTAGACTCTGTTTCGCCACAACTTTGTTCGTATGCTTTGGGTCATTGTCCATTTGGAAGACCCATTTGCGACCAAGCTTCAACTTCCTGACGTATGTCTAGAGATGTTGCTTCAATATATCCGCGTAATTTTCCCTTCCTCATAATACCATTTATTTTATGAAGTGCACCAGTCCCACCTGCAGCAAAGCACCCCCACAACATGATGCTGCCACCCCCGTGCTTCACGGTTGGGATGGTATTCTTCGGCATGCAAGCCTCCCCCTTTTTCCTCCAAACATAACGATGGTCATTATGGCCAAACAGTTCTATTTTTGTTTCATCAGGCCAGAGGACATTAATCCAAAAAGTACGATCTTGGTCACCATATGCAGTTGCAAACCGTCATCTGGCTTTTTTAAAGGTGATTTTGGAGCAGTGGCTTCTTCCTTGCTGAGCGGTCTTTCAGGTTATGTCAATACAGGACTTGTTTTACTGTGGATATAGATACTTTTGTTTCTGTTTCCTCCAGCATCTTCATAAGGTAATTTGCTGTTGTTCTGGGATTGATTTGCACTTTTCGCACCAAAGTACATTAATCTCTAGAGACCGAACGAGTATCCTTCCTGAGCAGTATGACGGCTACATGGTCCCATGGTGTTCATACTTGCGTACTATTGTTTGTACAGATGGACGTGGTACCTTCAGGCATTTGGAAATTGCTCCCAAGAATGAACCAGACTTGTGGAGTTCTACAATTATTTTTTTTCTGAGGTCTTGGCTGATTTCTTTTGATCTTCCCATGATGACAAGCAAAGAGGCACTGAGTTTGTACACCTCCAATTGACTCAAATTATGTCAATTAGCCTATTAGAAGCTTCTAAAGCCATGACATCATTTTCTGGAAATTTCCAAGCTGTTTAAAGGCACAGTCAACTTAGTGTATGTAAACTTCTGACCCACTGGAATTGTGATACAGTGAATTATAGGTGAAATAATCTGTTTGTAAACAATTATTTAAAAAATGACTTGCATCATGCACAAAGTAGATGTCCTAACCGACTTGCCAAAACTAAAGTTTGTTAACAAGAAATTTGTTGAGTGGTTGAAAAACGAGTTAAGTGTATGTAACCTTCCGATTTCAACTGTATATATTTTTTATTTATTTTTTAATCCATGTTTTTTTTTGGTCAATGAAATTATAACATTCAAATAGATTTATTTTCCATTTTTACCAACAGTACCAGTACGACCCCCAGTCAGCGTAGAGCAGGACCCCCAACCTACCTGTGCAAACCTCCTGTTGAGGAGCATCTGTTCAGCTAGCACCGACTGGTTGTGGAAGAGGTGGGGCTGCATGTGACTCCACATGTGGGGGAACCACCAGAACTCCTTCCCATAGGAGAGGAGCAGGTCATCCCCCAGGTCCTCCTCATCTGTACCTGGAGCATAGAGACACACAGAGGGGATTTAGTCTAGTCTACATATATACAGACATGGCATGGGCAAGGGTGTGTGCTGGTGTTGAAAACCTACCGATATACAGTATCAGTCAAAAGTTTGGGCACACCTACTCATTCAAGGGTTTTTCTTTATTTGTACTATTTTCTACATCATGGAATAATAGTGAAGACATAACTGTGAAATAACACATTTGGAATCATGAAGTAACCCAAAAAGTGTTAAACAAATCTAAATATATGTTACATTTCTAAAAGTAGCCACCCTTTGCCTTGATGACAGCTTTGCACACTCTTGGCATTCTCTTAACCAGCTTAGACTGGAAGGAGTTCCCACATATACTGAGGAGTTGTTGGCTGCTTTTCCTTCACTCTGCGGTCCAACTCATCCCAAACCATTTCAATTGGGTTGATGTCGGGTGATTGTGGAGGTCAGGTCATCTGATGTAGCACATCATCCCTCGCCTTGGTCAAATAGCCCTTACAGTCTGCCTGGATGTGTGTTGGGTCATTGTTCTGTTGAAAAACATAGTCCCACTAAGCGCAAACCAGATGGGATGGCGTATTGCTGCAGAATGCTGTGGTACTCATGCTAGTTAAGTGTGCCTTGAATTCAAAATAGATCACAGACAGTGTCACCAGCAAAGCACCCCCACACCATCACACCTTCTCCTCCATGCTTCACGGTGGGAAGCACACATGCATAGATAATCCGTTCACCTACCCTGCGTCTCACAATGACACAGCAGTTGGGACCAAAATTCTCTAATTTGGACCAAAAGGACAGATTTCCACCAGTCTAATGTCTACTGTTTGTGTTTCTTGGCCCAAGCAAGTCTCTTATTGGTGTCCTTTAGTAGTGGTTTCTTTGCAGCAATTTGACCATGAAGGCCTGATTCACGCAGTCTCCTCTGAACAGTCTGGTAACTCTAATGAACTTACCTGGGTCTGGGTCTGGGTCTTTCTTTCCTGTTGCGGCCCTCATGAGAGCCAGTTTCATCACAGCGCTTGATGGTTTTTACGACTGCACTTGAATAAACTTTCAAAGTTCTTGAATTGTTCCGGATTGACTGACCTTCATGTCCTAAAGTAATGGACTGTCATTTCTCTTTGCTTATTTGAGCTGTTCTTGTTCCGGATTGACTGACCTTCATGTCCTAAAGTAATGGACTGTCGTTTCTCTTTGCTTATTTGAGCTGTTCTTACCATAATATGGACTTGGTATTTTAGCAAATAGGGCTATATTCTGAATACCACCCCTACCTTGTCACATCACAACTGATTGGCTCAAACACATTAAGGAAATAAATTCCACAAATTAACTTTTAACAAGGCACACCTGTTAATTGAAATGTTAATTAATTAAATAAATTGTTAATTGAAATGCATTCCTAGTGACTACCTCATGAATCTGGTTGAGAGAATGCCAAGCAGGTGCAAAGCTGTCATCAAGGCAAACAGTGGCTACTTTGAAAAATCTCAAATATATTTGATTTGTTTAATACTTTTTTGTTTACTACATTATTCCATATGTGCTATTTCATAGTTTTGATGTCTTCACTATTATTTTATAATGTAGAAAATAATGAAAACTAAGAAAAACCCTTGAATGAGTAGGCGTCCAAACTTCTGACTGGTAGTGTATGTGCTGGGCAAATCTAAAAGCAAGTTCATTATATTAAGCATCAACAGTAATGCAATAATTGATTTGGACATTTGATCCATGAATTTTCTTTGTGAAGTAACTGATGATGTAATCTTGGTTAACCGAGAACTAAAATCACGTGTCATTTGGTCAAACATTTACATAGTCTGTCCACGAGAGATTATTGATGTTTGTCTGCCATAAGACATTGTATTTGATCCCCCTGAGTGTTACGTCATGCAGTGGGTCTGTCCACTCCACCCACCAGTATGGAAGAACTTCCCAGAGAAGCCCAGGTTGAAGGTGAAGTTGGGGACGGAGGTTCGGAGGTCATTCTGGGTCTCCAGTAGGGCCTAGACAGAGGAGACAGGGACAATTTAAGACTCATTCACATGCATTTATTTTTTAAATACATATATGTTTAAGTATGTTGCATGTTTATTGGATAGAGAAAGATGGAGCTGAAAGGTAGGAGAAGAGTGTGCTGAAAGAGCCTATGCTAGCAGTGATACATCGTGTGTGTCAGAGGAAATGTCTTAGACCACTAGGCCACCACATATGCATTCTTTGTCACTCGCAACAGATGTCATTAGAGCGCGCAACAGAACAGTGTACTTGTCTACACTCGGTTTGTTGTTTTTATGAAATATACTGAAAAATATAAATCGCAACATGCAACAATTTCAACGAATTTACTGAGTTACAGTTCATCCAAGGAAATCAGTCAATTGAAATAAATTAGGCCCTAATCTATGGACTTCACATGACTGGGCAGGGGCGCAGCCATGAATGGGTATAGGCCCACCCACTTGGGAGCCAGGCCCAGCCAAACCAATTTATTCCACACAAAAGGGCTTTATTATAGACAGAAATACTCCTCAGTTTCATCAGCTGTCCAGGTGACTGGTCTCAGACGATCCTGCAGATGAAGACTAATGTGGAGGTCCTGGGCTGGCGTGGTTACACATGGTCTGCGGTTGTGAGGCTGGTTGGACGTACTGCCAAATTCTCTAAAACGACGTTGGAGTGTTATGGTAGAGAAATTAACATTAAATTCTCTCGCAACAGCTCTGGTGGACATTTCTGCAGTCAGCATGCCAACTGCAAGCTCCCACAAAACTTGAGACATCTGTGGCATTGTGTTGTGACAAAACGTAACATTCCCGAACTGCCTTTTGTTGTCCCCTGCACAAGGCTGCACCTGTCTAATGATAATGCTGATCGATATGCCACACCAGTCAGGTGGGTGGATTATCCTGGCAAAGGAGAAATGCTCACTAACAGGGACGTAAATAAATTTGTGAACAAAATTAGAGAGAAATAAGCTTTTAGTGAGTACGGAACATTACTGGGATCTTTTATGGGACCAACACTTTACATGATGCGTTTATATTTTTGTTCAGTATAGTCTTCATTAAATAATTTTTAATTATAGCTAAATTTTTGTATTGCTAAGGATTCTGCAACGTCAGTGCCGGCAGGGTAGCCTAGTGGTTAGAGAGTTGGACTAGTAACCGAAAGGTTTCATGTTCAAATCCCCGAGCTGACAAGGTACAAATCTGTCGTTCTGCCCCTGAACAGGCAGTTAACCCACTGTTCCTAGGCCGTCATTGAAAATAAGAATGTGTTCTTAACTAGGCAACTGACTTGCCTAGTTAAATAAAGGTAAAATGTAATAAAATAAAACATTTAGGTATAGGCGACATGGGCAGCCGCCCAGGGCAGCATCTTGCGGGGGGCGGCCACAGATTTGTTTTGTTGGAATGGTGACATTTGTGCGATCGGTTTTCTATTGCTCATTTGCTCGTCACGTCAATATCATGTCACCGTGTGGAACTGTGGGTCAATAATACTTGTCGGAGTGAACTACCTGATTCTAATTTGTAAGCTAGGCAGGCTACTGCCTGGGAAGGTCTCCCACTCAGAAGTACGAGATGGGAAGGGGGCGGGGGTAGGTTAACCTCAGGTCTCCCCCCTGGAAGCCCGAGGTATGGGGAGCGGGGGAAACGATCAAATAGCGCACCTCTAACTTTGTACAGTACTAATGCAATTAGTAAAATCAGTCACACTACGAAATGCTACCAAATGAATCACAATTCATTCATAATACTGTGAATATAGTTTCACAGACATATTGTCTTTGTTACTTCTTTTTGATATTTATATGTCTTATTTTTGTGTTTTTGTATATTATTATATATATATATATATATATATATATATATATATATATATATATATATATATATATATATATATATATATATATATATATATATATATATATATATATATATATATATATATATATATATATACATACATGTTATGGTTATTAATTTTCGTTGTTCCAAATGTCTGAATAAAAATTACAGTTAGTGCAGAATGGTGGGATTCAGGGAGCCATACAATCTAGAAACGCCACTGCGCGACGTGGTCAGTCATTACGGCTGGGACCTCAAATTTGTGTCCTGTTAAGTAGCATTTAGCTGCTAGCCATCTTGAAAACGGAGCAGGCTAATGCTAACAGTGCTAGCCCACTGGTGTTTTTATCCCCCGCTGGGCACAAATGCCTTAGGTGTTAGATGATTTCCACACAATCACAAGATGAAGATAAGGTGGAACTGGAAAATAGACAGGAATTTGTTTGCCCTAAATGCACCACCATCAAGCAGTTTAGTGAAGATATCCTCCTGCTGTTAGCTCATCTGCGGGAAAAGGATAACCTGCTTTCTCAGTACACCGACCTTGCTGTAACTTAGGTAAACCACATCTCATTTTTAAATTCCTCCTATAGCAAAGCTGTCGATGAGTCGGGGTTCCAGGATTATTTCCAGCAACACTGAAAACCGTTTTAGAGACTGACAGACAGTGTCTGGTAGTGCTCCAGTCCTCCCTGTCAGAATAAGCAACAGAGGACTTGGAAACCATATAAACTCCTGTACAAATGGCACTATGGTTATTGTGAGTAACATAATAGTTTTATTTTTTTATTTTTTAACTCTGCCTTCTAGTGAGTTTATAGAAAAAGTAATCTATCATTCTGTTAGATTCAAGACTGTCAGAAAATGTGGCTGTAATATGAATCATTTGGTTGTTATTCCATTGGTTACCTCGAGGCAGATGCCCCAGGGGCAAAGTGGCACTGTAAAGGCCACCAAAGCACTGATTTATCAGTAAAGAAAAAGAGTCTGACTCCAAGGCCATTTAATTACTGAATCTACTGAGCTCTACGGACTTGATCCAACATGTTACTGGGCCCACCCATAACCACAGCCATACTCTGGACCTGGTTATTACCAAGGGGCTTTCTACTGGACCTGGTTATTACCAAGGGGCTTTCTTCTGACATTTCCTCTATTGTTGATGTTGCTTTATCTGATCACCACTGCAGATTTTTTACTACCTTGTTGCCCATAACACATTATTAAGAAACGCTATCTGACCTCTGAAGTTGCCACAGATTTTATTGAGTGTATGAACAACACGCCAAAACCTATTCTGCCTTCCTCTTGTGATGATTCATTTAATATCAAATTGAGAGTAACCATTGATGCCATAGCTCCGGTAGAGTTGAAAAAGGCCACATCCAAACAGAGAGCCCCTTGAACGAGTGAGGCAACTAATCAAGTAAAGAGAAACTGCAGAAAGGAAGAGTGGCAGTGGAGAAGGTTAAAGTTGCAGGTCCATTATGATATCCTGAGACAGTAACTTGGCATATATAACAAGGCCATTAGAAATACCAGACGGACTCATTTTTCTAACTTGATCACTATTAAATCAGAATAATTCCAGAGTGTTCTTCTCAACCATTGATGGCCTGATAAATCCTCCCCCATTAAAAACCTATGTGAACTTTTCTTCCCATCTAAATGTGATGAGTTTGCGGCATATTTCAGAGATAAGATAACCAACATTAGGCTGGGTATCAGTCAAGCAAGCCTTGATGAGAAGTGCCATAGCCTACCACGCAAAGGCAAAATTGATTTTTTACCCCCTCGTTTACAGACGTGCTCAGGAAAGTGATATCACAACTTAAGAATTCAACTTGCCTTCTCAATCCTATCCCTACCACCTTCTTCAAAACAGTTTTTAATTGCATATCTGAAATAGTGCGAGCTATTGTCAAATCACTCCCTGTTCACAGGAACTTTCCCAACTGCACTAAAAACTGCTATGGTGAAACATTTTACATTACTTTTCTTCATAATCTAGTTTCTTCAGCTCTTAGTAATTTTTGTCCAATCTCCAACCTTTCATTCTTAAGCAAAATTCTGGAGAAATTGGTTTTCAAACAGTAAATATATACACTGCTCAAAAAAATAAAGGGAACACTTAAACAACACAATGTAACTCCAAGTCAATCACACTTCTGTGAAATCAAACTGTCCACTTAGGAAGCAACACTGATTGACAATAAATGTCACATGCTGTTGTGCAAATGGAATAGACAACAGGTGGAAATTATAGGCAATTAACAAGACACTGCCAAGAGTGGTTCTACAGGTGGGGACCACAGACCACTTCTCAGTTCCTATGCTTCCTGGCTGATGTTTTGGTCACTTTTGAATGCTGGCGGTGCTTTCACTCTAGTGGTAGCATGAGACGGAGTCTACAACCCACACAAGTGGCTCAGGTAGTGCAGCTCATCCAGGATGGCACATCAATGCGAGCTGTGGCAAGAAGGTTTGCTGTGTCTGTCAGTGTAGTGTCAAGAGCATGGAGGCACTACCAGGAGACAGGCCAGTACATCAGGAGACGTGGAGGAGGCCGTAGGAGGGCAACAACCCAGCAGCAGGACCGCTACCTCCGCCTTTGTGCAAGGAGGAGCACTGCCAGAGCCCTGCAAAATAACCTCCAGCAGGCCACAAATGTGCATGTGTCTGCACAAATGGTCAGAAACAGACTCCATGAGGGTGGTATGAGGGCCCGACGTCCACAGGTGGGGGTTGTGCTTACAGCCCAACACCGTGCAGGACGTTTTTCATTTGCCAGAGAACACCAATATTGGCAAATTCGCCACTGGCGCCCTGTGCTCTTCACAGATGAAAGCAGGTTTACACTGAGCATGTGACAGACGTGACAGTCTGGAGACGCCGTGGAGAACGTTCTGCTGCCTGCAACATCCTCCAGCATGACCGGTTGGCGGTGGGTCAGTCATGGTGTGGGGTGGCATTTCTTTGGGGGGCCGCACAGCCCTCCATGTGCTCACCAGAGGTAGCCTGACTGCCATTAGGTACCTAGATGAGATCCTCAGACCCCTTGTGAGACCATATGCTGGTGCGGTTGGCCCTGGGTTCCTCCTAATGCAAGACAATGCTAGATCTCATGTGGCTGGAGTGTGTCAGCAGTTCCTGCAAGAGGAAGGCATTGATGCTATGGACTGGCCCGCCCATTCCCCAGACCTGAATCCAATTGAGCACATCTGGGACATCATGTCTCGCTCATACAGGCACGTGGAGGCCACACACACTACTGAGCCTCATTTTGACTTGTTTTAAGGACATTACAAAGTTGGATCAGCCTGTAGTGTGGTTTTCCACTTTAATTTTGAGTGTGACTCCAAATCCAGACCTCCATGGGTTGATACATTTGATTTCCTTTGATAATTTTTGTGTGATTTTGTTGTCAAACAGCGCTCGGCCAAACAGCGCTCTGTCCTTGTACTCTTGGATTTAAGTGCTGCATCCGACAATGTTAAACTTCTTGGATATAGGGGGCACTATTTTAATTTTTGGATGAAAAACGTTCCCGTTTTGAACAAGATATTTTGTCACGAAAAGATGCTCGACTATGCATATAATTGACAGCTTTGGAAAGAAAACACTCTGACGTTTCCAAAACTGCAAAGATATTGTCTGTGAGTGCCACAGATCTGATGTTACAGGCGAAACCCAGATAAAAATCCAATCAGGAAGTGCCGCATTTTTTTAAACAGCCTCATGCCAATGACTCCTTATATGGCTGTGAAAGAGCTAGGAGTCAGCTTACGTTTTCCACGTCAGCTTACGTTTTCCACATCCTCAAAAACACTTTGAGGATGGATCCTAAACAACGTTTGCCGTGTTTCTGTTGATATTATGGAGCAAATTTCGAAAAAAGTTTGGCGTTATAGTTGAAGTATTTTCGGTCGATTTCTCAGCCAAGCAGGATGAACAAACGTGACGTTTTTCGCCTACAAAAATATTATTTTTGGAAAAAAGGAACATTTGCTATCTAACTGTGAGTCTCCTGAGTGAAAGCATCTGAAGTTCTTCAAAGGTAAATTATTTAATTTGGTTGCTTTTCTTATTTTTGTGAAAATGTTGCCTGCTGCCAGCACAGCCTAGCATAGCATTATGCCATGCTAAACTTACACAAATGCTTGTCTAGCGTTGGCTGTAACGCATATTTAGAAAATCTGAGATGACAGTGTTGTTAACAAAAGGCTAAGCTTGTATTTCAATATATTTATTTCATTTCATTTGCGATTTTCATGAATAGGAAACGTTGCGTTATGGTAATGCGCTTGAGGCTATGATTACGCTCCCGGATACGGGATTGCTCGTCGCTAGAGGTTAACCATGATGACCTTCTGGACAGACTGTAAAGATGGGTTAGATGTCCGGTCCAGTTCTAAATTGGTTTAGGACCTGTTTACCGGTCGAGATTGAATGATGTTCTCTAAAGGTGACAGAGAAAACACACTGAATGATGGCGTTCCACAAGGTTGGATTTTGGGTCCGGCAGCGTTATCAGAAAGCACAGCATTGATTTTCACTGCTACACAGACGATACACAACTTTGCATTTCTGGGTCACCAGAGGATATTATTAGACAGTGTTAGTGATGTAAATAATTACATGGATCTCAACTTCCTCCAGCTAAATCAAGACGAGACCAAGGTACATATTGTTGGAGCAAAAGCACAGAGAGAGAAACTGGCCGCACATTTGAATTCACATGCAATAAAAGATAAAACAGCAGGTAAAACACCTAGGTGTTATTTTAGATTCTGAACTTTTGAATCACACAATAGGAATGTGACCAAAATAGCTTTTTACCTAGGTGTGGCCGTTTCTCTCTTAGGCTGATAAGATTCATCCATGCTTTTATTACAAGCAGGCTTGACTACTGTGATTTTCTCCTGTCTGGTCTACCCAAGAAAGCCATTGATCAACTGCAAAACATACATAATGCTGCAGCACAGGTACTGACTAAGACCAGACAGAGAGCACACAGACTGGTTTTAAGGTCTCTGCACTGGCTGCCTGTGAGTTTTATTGGTTTTGAAATCAATCCACGATTGTGCATCCCAATACATGTCAGACATGCTTTTAAGTTATGTACCCAGTCCTACCCTCAGGTCCTATGGTACTGGCCTTTTAACTGTACCAAAGCCTAGAACAAAGACACAGGGAGAGGCAGCCTTTGGTTATTCCCCCAGCCTCTGGAATAGCCTGCGAGAGAACCTGAGGCCCTGAAACTGTGGACATATTTTAGAGATCTTAAAACATCTTCTTAGCTTTGCTTTTCCTTCAAGTGTTTTTTAGTCATTCAGAGGGTCATTCCTTTATTAAAAAAAAATAAATCTTATGTTTGTTGTAAATATTTCAGATTTTATTTTCATTGTTTATACATTTTGTCCTGTGCAGCACATTGCATTCCATGTCGGAAATGTGCTTTATAAATAAAGCTTGATTTGATTTTCTCTAAGGCCTGTAGTTAGCAGTAGTATTCAGCCCCCCCCCCCCCACCTTCATTACCGTATCCATATTCAAACTGTCCTCATCCCTCAATTCCCTTTCCATATTCACTTTGCATCTGCATCTATTTGTTTTTAAGGTTTAGCCCCCCCCCCCCCCCCCCCCGGCTCAATCAGAGCCTGATTCATATTTAACACTGTTGTGGTCCGCCGACATACAAGACAACTCAACAAGACCGCTTTGATTGTGTTTATGTTTCATTCCCCCCCCCCCCTCTTCACTGAAAGTCACTCCCTCGCACCGGGGGAGGGGAGGAAGAAGAGAAAACAACACAAAGCCGTATCAAATATTTATGCTGCAGGCAAGTCTGTGGACGCCCTTTGAACGGCAACTCATCACACAAAGCAAAGCTGGAGAAGAGTAGTTCAACTGAGCTTCATACCCTGCTGCTGTGGGAGGGAGGCTGTACGGACAAACACCGTCCTCTGGGTTTGAGGGAGAAAGAGAAAGATGTGGAGGAACGCTGGAGGGCGGCTCCTGACCTTTAGTTTGTATTAAGTGTTTGTCTGAGCTGAGGAGGCTGTATGGAGGGAATCCAGTAACAGAGTCTTATTCTATTTTCAAACGAGGCATTGGATAGAAATACAAGAAAATATATTCTGTTCCACTCCGCTGCACTAATCCTTCCTCTCCATTCTTCTCTCGCTCTCCCCCCATTCTTCTCTCGCTCTCCCCCCATTCTTCTCTCGCTCTCCCCATTCTTCTCTCGCTCTCCCCATTCTTCTCTCGCTCTCCCCCCATTCTTCTCTCGCTCTCCCCCCATTCTTCTCTCTCTCCCCCCATTCTTCTCTCGCTCTCCCCCCATTCTTCTCTCGCTCTCCCCCCATTCTTCTCTCTCTCTCCCTCCATTCTTCTCTCGCTCTCCCCCCATTCTTCTCTCTCTCTCCCTCCATTCTTCTCTCGCTCTCCCTCCATTCTTCTCTCGCTCTCCCTCCATTCTTCTCTCGCTCTCCCTCCATTCTTCTCTCGCTCTCCCTCCATTCTTCTCTCGCTCTCCCTCCATTCTTCTCTCGCTCTCCCCCCATTCTTCTCTCGCTCTCCCCCCATTCTTCTCTCGCTCTCCCCCCATTCTTCTCTCGCTCTCCCCCCATTCTTCTCTCGCTCTCCCCCCATTCTTCTCTCGCTCTCCCCCCATTCTTCTCTCGCTCTCCCCCCATTCTTCTCTCGCTCTCCCCCCATTCTTCTCTCGCTCTCCCCCCATTCTTCTCTCGCTCTCCCCCCATTCTTCTCTCGCTCTCCCCCCATTCTTCTCTCGCTCTCCCCCCATTCTTCTCTCGCTCTCCCCCCATTCTTCTCTCGCTCTCCCCCCATTCTTCTCTCGCTCTCCCCCCATTCTTCTCTCGCTCTCCCCCCATTCTTCTCTCGCTCCCCCCCATTCTTCTCTCTCACCCCATTCTTCTCTCGCTCTCCCCCCATTCTTCTCTCGCTCTCCCCCCATTCTTCTCTCGCTCTCCCCCCATTCTTCTCTCGCTCCCCCCCATTCTTCTCTCGCTCTCCCCCCATTCTTCTCTCGCTCTCACCCCATTCTTCTCTCGCTCCCCCCCATTCTTCTCTCGCTCTCCCCCATTCTTCTCTCGCTCTCCCCCCATTCTTCTCTCTCACCATTCTTCTCTCGCTCTCCCCCCATTCTTCTCTCTCACCATTCTTCTCTCGCTCTCCCCCCATTCTTCTCTCGCTCTCACCCCATTCTTCTCTCGCTCTCACCCCATTCTTCTCTCGCTCTCACCCCATTCTTCTCTCGCTCTCACCCCATTCTTCTCTCGCTCCCCCCCATTCTTCTCTCGCTCTCCCCCCATTCTTCTCTCGCTCTCCCCCCATTCTTCTCTCGCTCTCCCCCCATTCTTCTCTCGCTCTCTGGTTGTTGAGGGGATATAGACAGTGAAAATGGCAGGGTGAGACTGCCATGGCAGTCAGGCCAACCCCCCCCCTGTCCTCAAGACAGTCCCCCTGGAGACATACATGTTGGTGAGTGCACCTGTGCCCGTGTCACCGTCACATCTGCACAGCTCTAGCATGGACTCTGTCCTACATAGTAATTTCACCTGGCTGTCTCACCTTCTGTCTCCTTCAATCACGGTCAGCTCTGCCTCTGGCACTGACACCTGCATGACTCAATGTTACTCACCATCACACAGCATGGCTCTCTGGGAAGTATGTATGCACCAGCAATAGAATAGGGCAGATTGCGATGCAACAGATAAGCGATTACACACATACACACACAAGTAAACCAACTTCTCACACACACAAAACCCCCCTTACAAAAACCAATCCACCGCAGATGCTTACCTTGACATCTGAGACCTTCATGCGGGTGCCCTCCTTGCCCACGAAGATGTCATCGATGTCCACCAGCAGGTAACGATCTAGAGACAGAGACAGCCTCTTGCCCGTAAGGAAGGCCACAGCGTCCACAAACACCAGCTTGTGCAACCAGAAGTTGAGGTTGTTGCCGAAGAGCACCCGCTGGATGCCGTCGTGAAGCCCCAGATCCTGGACAACAGAGGCATGGAGGGGGCTGCTACCCACCCCAGACATGCCCAGGTCAGGTACCCGGGTCCTGGCTAAGAGAACAGGCTCGTAGGTAGAGTGGTTGGACTGGAAGACAGTCCAGTCATCTCCGGGTAGGGGGCCTCGCTCCACCTCCCGGGCCTTAGTGATGAGAAGCAGGGGGGACTTGGGGTTGACACTGCAGTCCCTCAGGCCCAGGTTGGAATGGAGGAAGAGGGGGAAGCCCTTCAACTGGGCACTAAGTAGGCTGTTCTCATTGGCCTGGGAGAGAGGACAAGGGAGAGATGGAGTCAGCTGCATTTCTGTTTACAGTTAGTTTCCTGGTGAAAACATTTGCACACTTTATCCTTGAGATGATCACATACCTGGCAATGTTACTTACAATACTCCTACACACAATAGACAGCGATTCAGACATTCATTACAAAAGAGGTAAAGTGGCTCTATAATTCCCATAAGTGTGGCTATGCGTGGGTCGTGTGTATGTGTGTAAATCTCTGTGTGTGTGCAGGTAGCCTAGCGGTTAAGAGCGTTGGGCCAGTAAACGAAAGGTCGGTGTTTCGAATCCCCAAGCCGGCAAGGTGGAAAAATCTACCATTCTGCCCTTGAGCAAGGAAGTTAACCCCCAACAACAGCTACTCCCCGGGTGCCTTAGTTACAACCATAATTTGCAAATAAATTCATAAAAAATCCGACAATGTGATTTTCTGGATTTTCTTCCTTCATTTTGTCTGTCATAGTGGAAGTGCACCTATGATGAAAATTACAGGCCTCTCTCATCTTTTTAAGTGGCAGAACTTGCACAATTGGTGGCTGAATAAATACTTTTCTGCCCCACTGTATCAGTCTGGATATTGACTTAAGGAATTCAACATCACTTGCAATATTGACCTATAGCTATTAGGTATACCTCTCAGTCAGATATATATAGGGACTAGGATGGTATATCAAATACTAGCCCTCGGTGCATCATGGCAATATGGTTACTAGCTCAGGGTTACTATGGGCAGATTGGCCAAACAGCCACAAAACAGCCGGAAAAGGGTGCAGTTCTTAACATAGCCTAACCTTGGGTGAATTATGAGGAGACTGACTCTAGTGCTAGTTTAGGAGGGGAGGATTTACTCCAATTATACAGAAACTACATGAATATGGGATTAAGCTCAATGACTAATGGGAGGACGAGAGGAGCTTAAAGCAACCTCTATCCCCTGCCTGGGTGTAATTAAAAGTGAGGGTGCTGGTGGCTGGCCTCTGGTTATAACAGCCCTGCTCTAGTGCCGGGATCTAACCTGTAGTTATTACAGCCCTGCTCTAGTGCCGGGATCTAACCTGTAGTTATTACAGCCCTGCTCTAGTGCCGGGATCTAACCTGTAGTTATTACAGCCCTGCTCTAGTGCCGGGATCTAACCTGTAGTTATTACAGCCCTGCTCTAGTGCCGGGATCTAACCTGTAGTTATTACAACCCTGCTCTAGTGCCGGGACCTAACCTGTAGTTATTACAGCCCTGCTTGAGTGCCGGGATCTAACCTGTAGTTATTACAACCCTGCTCTAGTGCCGGGATCTAACCTGTAGTTATTACAGCCCTGCTCTAGTGCCGGGATCTAACCTGTAGTTATTACAACCCTGCTCTAGTGCCGGGATCTAACCTGTAGTTATTACAGCCCTGCTCTAGTGCCGGGATCTAACCTGTAGTTATTACAGCCCTGCTCTAGTGCTGGGATCTAACCTGTAGTTATTACAGCCCTGCTCTAGTGCCGGGATCTAACCTGTAGTTATTACAGCCCTGCTCTAGTGCCGGGATCTAACCTGTAGTTATTACAGCCCTGCTCTAGTGCCGGGATCTAACCTGTAGTTATTACAACCCTGCTCTAGTGCCGGGATCTAACCTGTAGTTATTACAACCCTGCTCTAGTGCTGGGATCTAACCTGTAGTTATTACAACCCTGCTCTAGTGCCGGGATCTAACCTGTAGTTGCGGTAGCCCTGCTTGAGTGCTCTGGGACCAGGCAGGCTGTGCGAGGCCACTTGGTCCCAGTGTAGTGGTTTAAACAGGTGGGTGTTCACTTCAGACCCAACCAAAGAGAATTAGGCAGGCGGACGTACTGTAGCAGCCAAGCAGCGGAGTCCCACTCCACTCCTGGTGAATTTGCTGAACCATGTTCCAGCGGGGCCATTATCAGCTGAGCTATGAGCCATGACAGGACCACCGTACTAGAGAAACAGCAGGCTAGCAGCCAACCACAGCATGGCAAACAACCACAGACTCTGTATACAAACCCCTGTGTGTTTGTGTGTGTGTGTGTGTGTGTGTTATACTGTACTCGCTGCTCTTGGAGGTAGATGACACCAAGGCGGAACCTGCCCGCCTTTTACGCAGCCGGGAGTCATTTAAAAATTAACGAGCGCATATTTCATTCAGCAACTTTTATCGCAAACCACAGAATTCTCCCTCGGATTCAGGGAGGTACACATTAGAAAAAAAAATGTACTATTTCTCTAGTCATTTGACTATGTGCTTACATAAACCAATCTAGGTGTCTATTTTCTCAAACCTGACCTCCAGCAATGCATGCATATCCCAGAGTGGGAAAGGATATTTAGTGCTTAGGTCAGGAGGACTTCTTCTAGTCTATGTGGTGATTGCAGCCTATTGCAGACAGAGGGCCAAGGGCAGAGTCAGGGTGAAGGGGACTGATGAGTCTAATTCACCATGATGGGGTCAGACTGAAGAGGTGCTTAAGCACAAAAAGATTTGGGGCGGCAGGTAGCCTAGTGGTTAGTGCGTTGGGCCAGTAACCGAAAGGTTGCTGGATCGAATCCCCTGCCTGAACAAGGTAGTTAACCCACTGTTCCCCGATAGGCCATCAATGTAAATAAGAATTTGTTCTTAATGTTCTTAACTGACTTGCCTAGTTAAATGAAGGTTACAACAACTGATGGACACAATCAGTACAAGTGCCCCTAGAATTCAAATGAGTCATTTCTATAGCTTCACAGGCATCTTTATTTTACTACTCTTTCTACTGTTTACACAGCTGATTAAAGATAACAATACTGGATCGGTGTCCTGGGCTGAAATCAGTGACTGGCTCTCATCTTAAAAGAAGCCTATAAAACCCACTGCATACTAACCTTAAAGAAGCCTATGATACCCACTCCATACTCCACACAGTACTTGTCCAGCAGGTCTCTGTTCCAAGCGTCCAGGTTGACATACTTCAGGATGTTCTCATAGATGACCAGCGTGAAACGGCCTCTGTCCTTGTCTGTCAGGGTGGGCATGTCCCCCTTTCCCGGGGCCATCTCGGTTCGGTAGAGGAAGCGGCCAGACTCCAGGATGGCCACAATGTCCTGTCCCAGCTGGGAGTATAGGCTCTCCACAAACACCAGCACCACAGGGTCAGTGCGCAACACATCTGAGGGCCTGGCCGTGTGTGGAGGGAGCGCCCGGGAGGAGGTGAAGGGTGTGGCGGCACGGCGGTCGTCCCAGTCAGCAGTGCCCTCCTCCGGCCCTCCCATGCCCCCCGCCGCCGGTTCCAGCTCCCGCTTGACTCCGTAGAGGAAGTAGGCGGAGATCAGGACGCTCACCATGCAGAAGAGGAAGAGGAGCAGGAGGCTGGTCTGGAGAGTGAGGGAGTGAGACTGACGGAAGAGCCGCCGGAGGCGACCGCATGACGCCAGCAACATCACCCCGCACAGACTCAGTCCCAGAGTGCACAGCGAAAACAATCCGAATGTAATGGTAGGTGGTAGAGATTCTTCCTCAAAAATACAATAGGCTCCTCCACATCACGTACTCATGTCACCATTGCCAAGGGGTGGTGGGAGCAACATAGGCAGGGGACACCATCAGTGTGGGTGGGTGGCTCTCTGGCAGACAGGGATATGTGCCTTTAACCCATCCACCAGCCCCCTGCCCTCCCCACCCCCCCGACACCGCTTACGCTCTAAATCCTGGGGCTCTCTATAGGACTTGCAGAAGGACAAAGGTGGTGACGGAAGATGGTTCTCTGGAGTCACACAGGTAGTCCAGCAAGGTGCTGCTCTTCCAGCAGGTCATCCCCAAAGCATTCTCCAGGAGACCTGGAGGACAAAGACAAATATTCAGAGATTAGAACAGGACTGTTCAGTGTTCCACATATACACAGAGATTAGAACAGTACATTGTTCCAGATTTACAGAGAGATTAGAACAGGTGAGGATCTGCAGAGAAGAAATGGGAGAAACTCCCCAAATACAGGTGTGCCAAGCTTGTAGAGTCATACCCAAGAAGACTGGAGGCTGCAATCACTGCCAAAGGTGCTTCAACAAAGTACTCAGTAAAGGGTCTGATTACTTATGTAAATGTGATATTTCCGGGTTTTTGTTTTGTTTCTAAATACCTGTTTTTGGCTTTGTTATTATGTGGTATTGTGTGTAGATTGATTGGGGGGGGGGGGGGGCAGATAGTCTGCGCATGCTCTGAGGACGTGGCTAGGGATGCCGTTGTCATATCTTTGGCTATGCCGGATTAAGTGATATGACATGCTATTCTATAAAATAATTTCTCTGTAATTCATATTATCTGATTAAGCTAATCAGGTGAATGTAATTAACTGGAAAGCCAGGGCACCATGAAATAATGTTTATAGAGCCGTTATCTTCCGAATAAACTCTTAACGACTGTGTAATCTTTTACATCAATAGTAGTCAATATTTAATCGTCACTTTATTCAGTCTCATCTGGAAGCTAAAATTACATTACATCTTTTCACAAATAGTTTTGTATTTAAACATTTAAATTGCACAACAATTCCATGTGAATCTGATACCTAGAATGTGTAGACTTTCCAATATACAGTTTATGTCGTCCTATCATCAGTAATAATGTCTCAGACGCCAACTGATCTGGCATCATATTCATTTAGTACCAACACATATTTTCAGCTGGTTGGATTACCGAAATATGGTTCCGTTCCCATACCTTTTTGATGTTCCCAGACTCTCTCTCAATGTTAACAAAGGGATTTTCATCGGGAGTAGAGAGAGGAAAAAGGGAAAGGTATTTATGGGGGTCATAACCACCCCAGGCCAACGTCATGACAAGTCATGGGCCGGCAGCCTTGTGAGGGTTAACACGCTTAAATGTCTTACGTACATCGGCCACTGAGAACGAGAGCCCACAGTCCTCAGGAGCAGCCCCAGTCGGGGGAACTGTGTTATCCTCAAGGTGGTGTTTAGCTTGTCCAGGAGCAAGACGTCTGTGGTCGCAACGTGGCTGTTTTTCCCTTTGTAGTCTGTGCTTGTCTGGAGTCCTTAACACATACATTGTGTGTCTGAGCCGTTGAAATGCGACTCCACTTTGTCTCTGTACTGTTTTGCCTGTTTGATTGCCTTATGGAGGGCATAACTGCACTGTTTGTATTACCATCAGTAACACACTACGCCGTCTGGCACTGCAGGATTTGAGTCCCTGGCGGCGTAGTGTGTTACTGATGGTAGGCTTTGTTACATTGGTCCCAGCTCTCTGCAGGTCATTCACTAGGTCCCCCCGTGTGGTTCTGGGATTTTTGCTCACCGTTCTTGTGATCATTTTGACCCCACGGGGTGAGATCTTGCGTGGAGCACCAGATCGAGGGAGATTATCAGTAGTCTTGTATGTCTTCCATTTCCTAATAATTGCTCCCACAGTTGATTTCTTCAAACCAAGCTGCTTACCTATTGCAGATTCAGTCTTCCCAGCCCGGTGCAGGTCTACAATTTTGTTTCTGGTGTCCTTTGACAGCTCTTTGGTCTTGGCCATAGTGGAGTTTGGAGTGTGACTGTTTGAGGTTGTGGACATGTGTCTTTTATACTGATAACAAGTTCAAACAGGTGCCATTATTACAGGTAACGAGTGGAGGACAGAGGAGCCTCTTAAAGAAGAAGTTACAGGTCTGTGAGAGCCAGAAATCTTGCTTGTTTGTAGGTGACCAAATACTTATTTTCCACCATAATTTGCAAATAAATTCATTAAAAATCCTACAATGTGATTTTCTGGATTTTTTGATGAATGATGATGAAAATTAAAGGCCCCTCTCATCTTTTTAAGTGGGAGAACTTGCACAATTGGTGGCTGACTAAATACTTTTTTGCCCCACTGAATATAGGATTCCAAGATGGCGTAGCAGTAGGTCGTGTTGTCGTGTTCCTTGTATATATCGTTTGTTTTCGTTTCGTTTTCTTCACATATCTTTAAAACTTTTTGCTGAACCTCAACTTCTTCTAAATACTCTCCTGCAACCCGCCTCACCCAACGTAGCTTTTTTTCCTAAAGTATTTATATTTACTTCGGATCTGGAACCCCTCAACTGAAGCTAGCCAACTAGCAAACTAACTACCAGCTTCAGCAAAACATTGCTAGCGGTCTTCAGCTAACCGGTCAGCTAACCGGTCATCAGCTAACCTTTAGCTCGGAAAGCTCTCGCCAGTTCGAACAACGCGACTCTAACCAGAGCATAACGGACCTATCTATTATTTTATTTTTATTTTTCACCCCCGGATTCCCATCGCAAACGGAAAATTTTGAGCTCCTGGGCTACAATATCCAGACCCACGACCGGTCCATTGATGTCACCGCATGAAGAGGAATAAACAGACTCCCCCCATCGCGACGTCCCCAAAGGCTAACTCTCTAGCCCTTGCTATCTCCTTGCTTGCAAATTCGGCCTGCTAACTGCTAGCTTGTTTAGCCCGGTCCGCTAACTGCTACCGTGTTTAGCACCGTCTACTAACTGTTAGCTTGTTAGCACAGGCCTGCTAACCATCTGAATCGCCGCGTCCCAAACACTCACTGAACCCATATTTACTTTCTATCCCTTTTCGATTTTTTATTTGTTTATACCTTCCGGGAACCTGCCTCACCCAATGTGATACGGAACCGCTATTATCTTTACACTTTTAGAACACACTCAAGAACCTTCAGAAGCTAACCAGCTAACTGGCTACAAGCTATTTAGTCATTGTTAGTTTTCTAACCTGGATAACACTCGCCAGTCCAGCTTCCTTGCCCCATCCACCGCTGCCCCTTGGACACTGATCACTTGGCTACATAGCTGATGCATGCTGGACTGTCCATTAATTCACGGTAATCCATTCTGCTTGTTTATGTTTTATCTGTCGGCCCCAGCCGCATTTAGGCTCTGTGTGTAGTTAATCCGACCCTCTCTGCCTAATCAATCGCCATTCTACCTGCTGTTGTTGTGCTAGCTGATTAGCTGTTGTTGTCTCACCTACTGTTTTAGCTAGCTCTCCCAATTCAACACCTGTGATTACTGTATGCCTTGCTGTATGTCTCTCTCAAATGTCAATATGCCTTGTATACTGTTGTGCAGGTTAGTTATCATTGTTTTAGTTTACAATGGAGCCCCTAGTTCCACTCTTTATACCCCTGATACCTCCTTTGTCCCACCCCCCACACATGCGGTGACCTCACCCATTACAACCAGCATGTCCAGAGATACAACCTCTCTCATCATCACCCAGTGCCTGGGCTTACCTCCGCTGTACCCGCACCCCACCATACCCCTGTCTGCGCATTATGCCCTGAATATATTCTACCATGCCCAGAAACCTGCTCCTCTTATTCTCTGTCCCCAACGCCCTAGGCGACCAGTTTTGATAGCCTTCAGCCGCACCCTCATACTACTCCTTCTCTGTTCCGCGGGTGATGTGGAGGTAAACCCAGGCCCTGCATGTCCCCAGGCACCCTCATTTGTTGACTTCTGTGATCGAAAAAGCCTTGGTTTCATGCATGTCAACATCAGAAGCCTCCTCCCTAAGTGTGTCTTACTCACTGCTCTAGCACACTCTGCTAACCCTGATGTCCTTGCCGTGTCTGAATCCTGGCTCAGGAAGGCCACCAAAAATTCTGAGATTTCCATACCCAACTATAACATCTTCCGTCAAGATAGAACTGCCAAAGGGGGAGGAGTTGCAGTCTACTGCAGAGATAGCCTGCAAAGTAATGTCATACTCTCCAGGTCCATACCCAAACAGTTCGAACTACTAATTTTGAAAATTACTCTCTCCAGAAATAAGTCTCTCACTGTTGCCGCCTGCTACCGACCCCCCTCAGCTCCCAGCTGTGCCCTGGACACCATTTGTGAATTGATCGCCCCCCATCTAGCTTCAGAGTTTGTTCTGTTAGGTGACCTAAACTGGGATATGCTTAACACCCCGGCAGTCCTACAATCTAAGCTAGATGCCCTCAATCTCACTCAAATCATCAAGGAACCCACCAGGTACAACCCTAACTCTGTAAACAAGGGCACCCTCATTGACGTCATCCTGACCAACTGGCCCTCCAAATACACCTCCGCTGTCTACAACCAGGATCTCAGCGATCACTGCCTCATTGCCTGTATCCGCTACGGAGCCGCAGTCAAACGACCACCCCTCATCACTGTCAAACGCTCCCTAAAACACTTCTGTGAGCAGGCCTTTCTAATCGACCTGGCCCGGGTATCCTGGAAGGACATTGACCTCATCCCGTCAGTTGAGGATGCCTGGTCTTTCTTTAAAAGTAACTTCCTCACCATTTTAGATAAGCATGCTCCGTTCAAAAAATGCAGAACTAAGAACAGATATAGCCCCTGGTTCACTCCAGACCTGACTGCCCTCGACCAGCACAAAAACATCCTGTGGCGGACTGCGCTAACATCGAATAGTCCCCGCGATATGCAACTGTTCAGGGAAGTCAGGAACCAATACACACAGTCAGTCAGGAAAGCTAAAGCCAACTTCTTCAGGCAGAAGTTTGCATCCTGTAGCTCCAACTCCAAAAAGTTCTGGGACACTGTGAAGTCCATGGAGAACAAGAGCACCTCCTCCCAGCTGCCCACTGCACTGAGACTAGGTAACATGGTCACCACCGATAAATCCATGATTATCGAAAACTTCAACAAGCATTTCTCAACGGCTGGCCATGCCTTCCGCCTGGCTACTCCAACCTCGGACAACAGCTCCCCCCCCCCCGCAGCTACTCGCCCAAGCCTCTCCAGGTTCTCCTTTACCCAAATCCAGATAGCAGATGTCCTGAAAGAGCTGCAAAACCTGGACCCGTACAAATCAGCTGGGCTGGACAATCTGGACCCTCTATTCCTGAAACTATCCGCCGCCATTGTCGCAACCCCTATTACCAGCCTGTTCAACCTCTCTTTCATATCGTCTGAGATCCCCAAGGATTGGAAAGCTGCCGCAGTCATCCCCCTCTTCAAAGGGGGCGACACCCTGGACCCAAACTGTTACAGACCTATATCCATCCTGCCCTGCCTATCTAAGGTCTTCGAAAGCCAAGTCAACAAACAGGTCACTGACCATCTTGAATCCCACCGTACCTTCTCCGCTGTGCAATCTGGTTTCCGAGCCGGTCACGGGTGTACCTCAGCCACGCTCAAGGTACTAAACGATATCATAACCGCCATCGATAAAAGACAGTACTGTGCAGCCGTCTTCATAGACCTTGCCAAGGCTTTCGACTCTGTCAATCACCGTATTCTTATCGGCAGACTCAGTAGCCTCGGTTTTTCGGATGACTGCCTTGCCTGGTTCACCAATTACTTTGCAGACAGAGTTCAGTGTGTCAAATCGGAGGGCATGCTGTCCGGTCCTCTGGCAGTCTCTATGGGGGTGCCACAGGGTTCAATTCTCGGGCCGACTCTTTTCTCTGTATATATCAATGATGTTTCTCATGCTGCGGGCGATTCCCTGATCCACCTCTACGCAGACGACACCATTCTATATACTTCCGGCCCGTCCTTGGACACTGTGCTATCTAACCTCCAAACGAGCTTCAATGCCATACAGCACTCCTTCCGTGGCCTCCAACTGCTCTTAAACGCTAGTAAAACCAAATGCATGCTTTTCAACCGTTCGCTGCCTGCACCCGCACGCCTGACCAGCATCACCACCCTGGATGGTTCCGACCTTGAATATGTGGACATCTATAAGTACCTAGGTGTCTGGCTAGACTCTAAACTCTCCTTCCAGACCCATATCAAACATCTCCAATCGAAAATCAAATCAAGAGTCGGCTTTCTATTCCGCAACAAAGCCTCCTTCACTCACGCCGCCAAACTTACCCTAGTAAAACTGACTATCCTACCGATCCTCGACTTCGGCGACGTCATCTACAAAATTGCTTCCAACACTCTACTCAGCAAACTGGATGCAGTTTATCACAGTGCCATCCGTTTTGTCACTAAAGCACCTTATACCACCCACCACTGCGACTTGTATGCTCTAGTCGGCTGGCCCTCGCTACATATTCGTCGCCAGACCCACTGGCTCCAGGTCATCTACAAGTCCATGCTAGGTAAAGCTCCGCCTTATCTCAGTTCACTGGTTACGATGGCAACACCCATCCGTAGCACGCGCTCCAGCAGGTATATCTCACTGATCATCCCTAAAGCCAACACCTCATTTGGCCGCCTTTCGTTCCAGTTCTCTGCTGCCTGTGACTGGAACGAATTGCAAAAATCGCTGAAGTTGGAGACTTTTATCTCCCTCACCAACTTCAAACATCTGCTATCTGAGCAGCTAACCGATCGCTGCAGCTGTACATAGTCTATTGGTAAATAGCCCACCCATTTTCACCTACCTCATCCCCATACTGTTTTTATTTATTTATTTTTATTTTTCTGCTCTTTTGCACACCAATATCTCTACCTGTACATAACCATCTGATCATTTATCACTCCAGTGTTAATCTGCATAATTGTAATTATTTGCCTACCTCATGCCTTTTGCACACAATGTATATATAGACTCCCCTTTTTTTCTACTGTGTTATTGACTTGTTAATTGTTTACTCCATGTGTAACTCTGTGTTGTCTGTTCACACTGCTATGCCTTATCTTGGCCAGGTCGCAGTTGCAAATGAGAACTTGTTCTCAACTAGCCTACCTGGTTAAATAAAGGTGAAATAAAAAAAAAAAATAAAAAAAATATTACAGTAGAATAATAGTGAAGACATGCAATTATCTCATCATAAATGCAGTCTTCTTTTTAGAAAAAGAAGATAAGAAAAATGACTATTCAGTGTTCCAGATATACACAAAGTGCTTTCAGAAAGTTTCAGACCCCTTGACTTTTTCCACATTTTGATTCATTACAGCCTTATTCTAAAATTATTTAAAAAACGTTTTTAAAAAAAAAAATATATATTTAAACTCTGCAATCTACACACAATACCCCATAATGACAAAGCGAAAACAGGTTTAATGAATTTTTTGCAAATATATATATATATAAATACACATATGTGTTTATATAAATATACATATGTGTTTATATAAATATACATAATGCGTACCATTAAAGAATACCATTATTACCCAAGACCCTTTGCCATGAGACTCGAAACGGAGCTCAGGTGCATCCTGTTTTCATTGGTCATCCTTGAGATGTTTCTACAACTTGATTGGAGTCCACCTGAGATAACTTAAATTGATTGGACATGATTTGGAAAGGCTGGTTAGAATGCCTGCACCTCGTTTTTTTTTTGTCTTCTACAAAGCACCAATTTTCAGAGGATAAAGCTAAAAAAAAAAAAAAACGAGAGCTTGTTCAACCGTCGGAAAGGGCTGAAGCGACAGGGTGACAAGATCCAGCGTGCCTGGGGCTGGATCCACCACAGAGCCATTAATATACGGGCATATATGTAAAGAGAGTGGAACAAATTGCAGGGGTATGGGGATAAAAAAACAAAATGCATGAATATCAAAGGAAAGCAACAGCACCAAAGTACATTTATAAAGATGAAAACACAGGCAACGGAGGGGAGAGGGGGGGCCAGGGAGAAAGCGATTTTATCACTTCAAAAGGGTGTTGGGAGCAGAGCGTGTGAAAGACGCCAGAGTCACCCTCCCTTTGGTGAGACACAGCTGTTCAGGTTCTAGTCCGTGAAGGCTTGCACAAATCGCAACAAATGGTGATCGAGCGTTCGTCTGACGATAGTTCAGCGCGCTGTGTTTTAGGTACCACCAGCTGTAGACCTCTGGCTGCTGACGTTTTTCATGTGTTTCTACATGTAAAATCGGTGTGCACTTGGCTTTCAGAATTCATTTGAGGTGCTAAGCATTCTTGGCCAGCGAACACTATTGGTGTGTGAGCCCTTAGCGTGATCCAATTTCCCCCCATCGGGAATTTTTGAGGCGGGCAGGGGGGGGGCTAGCTTTAGGAAGCAAGAAAGAAAAATTCCATTAGGGGTTGCAAGGATGACGTGTAGGCATTTAACCCCACTCCCAGCCCCCTCCCCAGTCCCCACACCCAGAGTCTGAGCTCCAACCACAATACCCGTCACTTGGCTCCCATTGTGGCAGTGAGAGGGAGGTGAAGACCTGTCACCACAGGGGCTCTGCTATTCATCAACAGGGTATTTAGCCCACCCTTTTAAATGTGTAAAGGATTATGAAAAGCCAGTATAATTCAGATGGCAATGCATTTGTCAAGTGAAAGAGGGGAAACACCCAATAAACATGAAGCACTAAAGCTGCTGGGTCATAGACAGTATGATTCTACTGTCTGTAGGAAAGGGCTGGGCTACACAAGATTAGCTAGCTAAAACAGGAGTTTTATTAAATCCGTGTTGATGTTTTTGATGGTGGCCTGGTTTAATGTTGGCAACAAAAACAGGCAAGACAAGGGCGGTAAAGGTGGCCACAGCAAGCTCAACTGGGTGCAACAGGCACAGCTCTCAGAAACATTCAGGAAGCAAGTGGTTAGGAGAGCTAACTGTATCCTCGGCTGTCCTGATCACCCCCTTCTTGACGATTTTGAACTCCTCCCATCAGGTCCATCGTTTTAGACTTCACAAAGAGCAACAGATGGAAGAACGATGTTTTCCCATAGGCTTTCTGAATCTGCACATGAAATGAAATCATGTTTATTGCTGCACTTTTGCACAATAACCGCTCCTTTTTTTAAAATTGATTTTAAGACCGTAACCAATCTCATTATCTGTTGTACGGCTGACACAGTTAATGTTTTTATTGTTGAACCCTGAATAACATTTCCCAATTGGGACAATAAAGATAACTTGAAAACATGTAAAAAGTATAACGTTTGAATATCTGTGTTCTTCTATGACAGTAGAGATAAGTGACGAGTCGGAGCGGCCTCTGGCAAATAGCTGACAAAGGAACAGATTGTATTCACCGCTCCTCCAGATGAACAAAAACAAAACTTTTCTCTGACATCATGTGTCTCATCTGAGGAACTGAATACCAGGCTGAGATGAAGGCACATAGTGTTACAAGACAACAGCGCCAAAGGATTTGAGGATTATTTTTTTGTTCAATGTAGCAGACAAAAAAAAAAAAGGAATGGAGGGAGGAAAAAAAAGTTCTTCCTGGCTGGTATTTGATTCTTGTGTGTGTGTGTGTGTGTGTGTGTGTGTGTGTGTGTGTGTGTGTGTGTGTGTGTGTGTGTGTGCGCGTGTGTGTGTCTGAAGTGAAGAAAGTCGATCCCAACTTTGAGTAAAATGAAAGTTTTAGTAAAAACAGTCTGAGCAACATTAATGGGTTCGAGTAGAGACTGGCTGGCTGTCTGGGTCACCAACACACTGCTCACTTCACCACACTAACAAATTGCTTTTGTGTCACAGGTTTCAAAAGACTCTGCAATGACACACCAAACATGCGGAGGTGGTATAAAATAAAAGTAAGAAGAAATACCAGTCCAGGACTGAAAAAAAACGGGAAATTGAGGACCTTGACATTTAAGAATATGTCAACAACTCCCATGCCAGACAGTCCCACTATTTTGTCGCAGTCAGGGGACTGACAGACGTATGAAAAGGAGCTGTGGGCATCTGGGAACAAACACAAATGGCCATTTTTTTAGGATGAGCGTCATCACACGTCCTGCTCTCAGGGCATCACATACAGGGGCTTCAGAAAGTATTATTCCACATGTTGTTGTTGTTAAAGCTGGGAATTCAAAATTTATCAAACATATTTCTTTACTCATCTACACACAATACCCCATAATGACAAAGTGAAAACATGTTTTTAGAAATGTTAGAAAAAGTATTTTAAAAATCTCATTCAGTATTCACACACATTTGCTAAAACACTCGAACTTGAGCTGTGCATACAGTTTCCTTTGATCATCCTTGAGATTTCACAACAACTTGATTGGAGACCACCTGTGGCCAATTCAAGTGCTTGGATATGATTTAGAATTTAACTTCTCTAGGGTAGGGGGCAGCATTCAGAATTTTGGATGAAAAGCAGGCCCAAATTAAACTGCCTGCTACTCGGGCCCAGAAGATATGATATGCATATAACTGGTAGATTTGGATAGAAAACACTCTAAAGTTTCCAAAACTGTTAAAATAGTGTCCGAGTATAACAGAACTGATTTGGCAGGTGAAAACCTGAGAAAAATCCATTCAGGAAGTGTTTTTTGTTTTTGTTTTGTAGTTTTCTATTCAATGCCATGACCGTATCCATTAACTTAGGACTCAAATTGCAGTTCCTATGCCTTCCACTAGATGTCAACAGTCTTTAGAAATTGTTTCAGACTTGTATTCTGATAAATGAGGGAGTAAGACCAGTCTGAATAAGTGGACCCTGCCGTGTCACAGAGCTTTTCATGCGCAATCCCGAGAGTGCCTTTCTTGTTTACCTTTTATATTGACAACGTTATTGTCCGATTGAAATATTATAGATAATTTAGGCTAAAAACAATCTGAGGATTGGCTATAAACATCATTTGACATGTTTCTATGAACTTCACAGATACAATTTAGATTTTTTTATCTGCCTGTTTTGACTGTTTGAGCCTGTGGATTACTGAAGAAAATGTGCGAATAAAACTGAGGTTTTTGGATATAAAGAGACTTTATCGAACAAAAGGAACATTTATTGAGTAAATTAATATCTTCTGAGTGCAGCCATATGAAGATCATCAAAGGTAAGGGATTAATTGTATCTCTATTTCTGACTTGTATAACTCTACTTGGCTCGTTACTGTTTGTAATGATTTGTCTGCTGGGTGATGTTCTCAAATAATTGTAAGGTATGCTTTCGCCGTAAAGCATTTTTTAAATCTGACACAGTGGTTGGATTCACAAGAAGTTCATCTTTAAACCTATGTAAAATATGTTTTGTTTTCCTTATTTTTATAATGAGTATTTCTGTATTTGAATTTGGCTCTCTGCAACCTCACTGGATGTTGGTCAGGTGGGACGCTAGCGTCCCACATACCCTAGAGAGGTTAACACACCTGTCTATATAAAACAGTGCATGTCAGAGCAGAAACTATACCAAGGAATTGTCCGTAGACCTCTGAGATAGAATTGTGATGAGGAATATATCTGGGGAAGGGTATAAAACAATTTCTAGATTGTTGAAATTTTCTAAGAGTAGAGTAGTCTCCATCATAGGGAAATGTAAAAAAAAAAAAAGAAAAAAAAACATTTAAACTAACCAGACTGTGCCTAGAGCTGGCCGTCCGACCAAACGTGCAAGAAGGACCTCAGGGAGGTGACCAGGAACCCAGCGACCAATCTGACAGAACTACAGTTCTTTGGCTGAGATGGGAGCACCTGCCAGTCTCTACAGAACTTCACCAATCTGGCCTTTATGGGAGAGTGGCCAGACTTAAGCCACTCCTGAGAAAAAGGCACGTGACAGCACACCAGGAGTTAGCTGAAAGGCCACGTGACAGCACACCAGGAGTTAACTGAAAGGCCACGTGACAGCACACCAAGAGTTAGCTGAAAGGCCACGTGACAGCACACCAGGAGTTAGCTGAAAGGCCACGTGACAGCACACCAGGAGTTAACTGAAAGGCCACGTGACAGCACACCAGGAGTTAGCTGAAAGGCCACGTGACAGCACACCAGGAGTTAGCTGAAAGGCCACGTGACAGCACACCAGGAGTTAGCTGAAAGGCCACGTGACAGCACACCAGGAGTTAGCTGAAAGGCCACGTGACAGCACACCAGGAGTTAGCTGAAAGGCCATGTGACAGCACACCAGGAGTTAGCTGAAAGGCCACGTGACAGCACACCAGGAGTTAACTGAAAGGCACATGACAGCACACCAGACACAGCTCATCACCAGTGTAACGCCATCCCTACCGTGAAGCATGATGATGGCAGCATCATGCTATGGGGATGCTTTTCAGCAGCAGGGACTTTGAGACTGGTAAGGAAAGAGGGAACAATGAATGGAATCAAATACAGGCAAATCCTTGAGAACCTGCTTCATAGTGCAAACGACCTTAGACTGGGGTGAAGACTTATGTTCCAACAGGACAATGACCCCAAACATAGTCAAAGCAATGCTGGTATGGCTTCAGAACAAGAATGTGAAAGTCCTCGAGGGGCCCAGCCAAAGCCCAGAAAAACTTGAAGATTGCTGTTTTTTATAAATTAGCAAACATTTCTAAAAACATCTCTTACTTTGTTTTTCCGCACTCTAACCCATAATGACAATCAATTGAATCAATTTTGAATTCAGGCTATAACAACAAAATGTGGTATAAGTCAAGGGATATGAATACTTTCTGAAGGCACTGTACTTTATACATCAAGTGTTCCTACCTCGAGAGACAGCAATATGCTCCTAGCCCACTGACCCAGCAACATACAGTACAGGGAAAAGTCCTTTTTAAAAAAATGAGCTACAAGCTGAACCATTAAGCATCACCTAGTCGATGCATGTTCAACAAGGAATATAATCTTTAAATGTGGCTATCAAAATGTGAACAAGAAATCATATTCTATTATAGCCCTATTTTAATGACATTATGTAATCGTAGCCTCAGGTATGCGGGGAAACCTAGTGACTACCCTTAATAAAGCAGTTAAAATTGTAACACCGCTGCACCTAATCAAAAATGTTGTCAGACTGTAATACATGATGGACAAAGCTCTTAATGTGCTGGAATTACTGGTCATCCAATTCAACCAATCAGTGGGATTTTATTGGAGAATAGAGACAAGAAAAGAGGCTAGAATGTAAAGTAAGCTTCAAAGCTTCTCTAGTTCCTCTTCATCTGTCACTACTTCTTCAATATTTTTCTATCTTTGCCTTTTCAAAGCACATTTGGACAGAGGAGAACGGCTACTGAAAAAAAAAGGAGTGCCTCAACAACTGGGAATATTAGTGAGCCACTGATTGGAGCATAGGCCCATAAACACCAGAACCCTTCCTGTAATGAGCACCGTGGGTAACTGCGCCAGGGGCTTGGGCTTACAAGACGATCCCTGGCTGCCGGCCCTGGGTGGCTAGCCTTGCAGGACTGCTTTCTCTCAGTCTCAGGCAGCCCCAACTTTAGATTCACCGAGTGTACCCAGGCCTAACCCCATGGGCTCGGTGCCATTTCACATTCACAATGACATACATTGTTTGGAGCAGATGATGACTGCCTGAGAATCCAGTCCTTGCTCAGGCATGAGGGGTTAGCAGACTGAGACTAATGCAGGTTTTCATGGCCTTCCCTTCCCGCCTCCACTCTTCTCCACTGTACACCTAAAAAGAAGTCAGGGTGGAGCTAGTCAATTGAAACAGAGGAATGGGTTGGCTCATGGGGTTTGGTATGGAGGCAGAGGACTGGGTTGGCTCACGGGGTTTGGTGGAAGTAAGATGGAGGAGCAGCATTTTATGTTAAAGCTCAGAGGAATACAGACACAATATGAAATACCTCTTCAAACACCAGATGTGGAGGACACCGATGTTTCCTGCTCCAGCTGTTCATGTGATGCCTTATTGCAGTAGGCCCTACATGCTGTCTTTAAAGTGCCACGTTTCTTCAATACAATTTAGAGAAAGGAAAAAGTGAAAAGTTGGTATAGAGTGAGAAATATGCTCATTATGGCATGCTAGACACAGACTATGTTCAATTAGTCAGCCTCTGTATCTAAGGTACTGAGATAGTTAATCAACTGGTGGGAGTCAGACTAACTACTATCATCACGGAGGTTGGTCTCATTTCACTTGAAGTTGTAAATGTTCCTGAATCACCATAGCGTTTGACTGTCTGGGCTATAGATTATGGTTTAGGCTTACAGATTGACTTGTTTAATTAGCATTGGATAGGAACCAAAAGGGTTGCTAAGGCCATCCAGGTGATAATAGCCATTACAGAGGGAACCATGCTTACTGGATAACATAGGCTAGATTATTTTATTTGTAATAAATTCGTAAACCTGTTTCTGCTTTGTCATTATGGTGTAGTGCGTGTAGATTGATGGGGGGGAAAAAAACAATTGAATCCATTTTAGAATAAGGCTGTAAAGTAACAAAATGTGGAAAAAGTCTAGGGGTCTGAATACTTTCCCAAATGCCCTGTATCTATCGCAGAGGGAGGGACAAGACTAAGAGAATCCCCCACATGGATGACCTAAGTTGAGATACTCGGTACACCTTAGAAGTCTCACATAGGCGAGAAATCAGTTTCTGACAACACATACATGAAGAACATAAATATTGCTTTCGGTGGAACAGTATCAGTACTGCACATATGAAAGACAACACTAACCCAAAAGCTGTAGCCTCTCTGTTATTAAGTAAATAAGGTAAGGACCAAAAACATGAATGAAAAAAATAAATGGGTCTAAAAACAAAGGTTGGTTGGTTCAACGGCCTCAGTCACCCTTTCCAAAGGAAAAGCATAACCACAACCTTCTTCAGAAAGCAGAAGTCAAACTGCGTCCAATCAGACACCAAAGTTCCCCTTCATCAGAATTTGAATTACTGCTGGAGAGCTGGAAACTGCCATCCGTGAAAACAGACACAAAACTTCAGACGGAGATGGTTCAGAGAAATGCAATCAGGAGCGGATGTAACATGAGAATGAGAAGTAAAAAAAACTAAGTTTAAGAGCGCCACTGCTTTGTGACAGCTCTGAATCCGCTTGACTGAGGAGTTTGAGATCCTTAGTGCTGATGTTCTATCTATCACACAGGAGCATTCGTCTGTGAAATGTAATACGCCGTGAACGTAGAGCACCACAAACACTAGAGTGCGTCAACTTAACCACGCTAAGACTGAAAAATAAGATTAAAATCCTTCTAACACCGTGGTCCTCTCTTCTCTCTTATTAGTAGGCAATAAAGGTCAGTCAGAACCCAAATGCTGTTCAGTTCACTGCCTTCATTCAGTCATTAGTTTATTGCAGTCACAATTCTTGCTTGCTAAAACTAATATATTTTTTTATACACAGATTAAGGCTGTACTAAGGGGTACCAGGAAATGGTACACGGAGAAGCAATTTTCAAAACCAACAAGCAAGACCACTGAAAATACAACCAATATTCATTCAAATGCTGTGAGAGAGAATCATAGAGGCATTCAGGCCATCCACAACATTTATTTATTTTTATTTAATTTTTGTAATTTAGCAGACACTCTTATTCAGAGAATTCATTTTCGTAAATGTTTTCCCATACTGGTCCCGCAGGGGAAGGAAACTCACAACCCTGGCGTTGCAAGCGTCATGCTCTACCAACTGAACCACACGGGATTAATTGCACAGCATACCAATGAATGGGGCACTGGGATGGTTCACCTCTGTCTCAGAGGCAGAGATAATACAAAACATTAGCAATCTGAAGGGCATAATCCAGCACAATCTGGGGAGGGTCAGGGAAGTGTAATCCTAAATCTCTAATCCTGTTTATCTAGACTGGACCAAATGCGCAAACAAGTGGCAGATGAATGTACAGACATACAGACCACAACTTAGTGTCCAACATGGACTACTGCATTGATGGATCCGGAACCCATTTTCAGTAAACCAAATTAAATCTGTCCAAGACATCAATGTGAACCAGTGAATAACATTTATGTCAATATAGCCTCAGCCTACAATGAGAACACAAGTGCCTATCCTATAAAACCATACAATCCCATTTCTTGTCGATGGAGCCACTCTGAAGGAAAGCGTCAGCCACAGTACCTTGTGAAGCGTGTCCATCCTGTGAAGAGAACTATCCTCCAGGGCCCTCTAGCAGCCTGTGTGTGTGTGTGTGTGTGTGTGTCCCTGCCAGGATAGCCTCTGTGCTCCTCCAATCTCCACTCTTCTAGCTAGGGTTGCTCCTACCTCCACAGGCGCTCTGCTCTACTCTCAGAGCTTCAACTCCACTTCCCCACCATGCTCAGCTCCGTCTGAGCTCACACACACAGCTTCTTCCGTCTGGTGATGAATGCACAGTCCACCAGCCAGCCCTCTGCGCCAACCCAGCACAAACTGTACCACCACCATCACACCTGCTGTGTCGCTCCAATCCCTAGAGAGTACTTACTTGGCGAGAGCGGGTGTACCCCCCCACCCACGCACTGCATGACCAGAGTTTGGGGTGAGCTGCGAGCCCACCACGCTGCTTATCTAATGTGCGTTTTTGTCCGCGTGCTAATCTCCTGTTTCACTGGGACGGCGCTAACCCCATGAGCTGTACCCCTGACATAATCCCCCCATGGACTGACTCCGGCATGAGGGTAAGGGGATTACTTCCCGTTTGGAGGTGTTTGTCTCCTGACATTAAAGGAAGGGAGGGCGGGGGACAGGGGGAAAGTCTGTGTTTTCAGAGATAAAGACTGAGGGAAGCTGTGGGTCTAAATCCAATATGATACACCACTGCACGCTGCAATGTAGTTTACTTCCAAAGCTCTTCTGAAGCAACACAGATATGAAACATGAAAAGGCCAGTAAACTGAAACAGTCTCTCCAGAAATCCAGTTACGTCCAGCAACCACTTAGCGGTCATAAAATGTATAATTTAATTGGGTTTCACTCAATCCATCTGTGATTACTGTACATTAAAATATTGTGCCCACAGATGGCCTAAAAGGCAGATAGGTAGAGAGACCGTAGGGCCGCCCGATACAGGCAAAACATTTCATTTCGATATACTGGTAACTGTCAAAATAATGGAAACACTTGAGTAAAATTAGCAATACAAAGTACATTGAAAGCAGGTGCTTCCACACAGATATGGATTCGGAGTTAAAAGGTTAAGCAATTAACATCCCATCGTGTATAAAATTCTTGGCAGGCCATTATTTTGGCTACAATGGTTATGCCCCCATAGAATGACAATGGCCCCATTCACAGGGCACGAGTGGTCAAAATGGTTTGATGAGCATGAAAACGATGTAAACTATCTGCCATGGCCGTCTCAGTCACCAGATTTCAACCTAATTGAACACATGGGAGATTCTGGAGCGGCGCCTGAGGCAAAGTTTTCTACCACCATCGACAAAACACCAAATTATGAAATTTCTTGTGGAAGAATGGTGTCATATCCCTCCAATAGAGTTAGACACTTGTAGAATCTATACCAAGGCACATTGAAGTGGATCTAGGTCATGGTGGCCCAACGCCCTATTAAGGCACTTTGGGTGGCAGGTAGCCTAGTGGTTAGAGTGTTGGGTCAGTAACCGAAAGGTTGCTAGATCGAATCCCCGAGCTGACAAGGTAAAAATCTGTCAAAAGTTTTAGAACACCTACTCATTCAAGGGTTTTTCTTTATTTTGACTATTTTCTACATTTTAGAATAGAAGTGAAGACATCAAATCTATGAAATAACACATATGGAAAAATGTAGTAACCAACAAAGTGTTAAACAAATCAAAATCTATTTTAGATTTGAGATTCCTCAAATAACCACCCTTTGACTTGATGACAACTTTGCACACTCTTGGTATTTGCTCAATCAGGTTCACCTGGCATACTTTTCCAACAGTCTTGAAGGAGATCCCGCATATGCTGAGCACTTGTTGGCTGCTTTTCAAATCAAATCAAATTTTATTTGTCACATACACATGGTTAGCAGATGTTAATGCGAGTGTAGCGAAATGCTTGTGCTTCTAGTTCCGACAATGCAGTAATAACCAACAAGTAATATAGCTAACAATTCCAAAACTACTAAGGGGATAAAGAATATGTACATAAAGATATATGAATGAGTGATGGTACAGAGCGGCATAGGCAAGATACAGTAGATGGTATTGAGTGCAGTATATACATATGAGATGAGTATGTAAACAAAGTGGCATAGTTAGTGGCTAGTGATACATGTATTACATAAAGATGCAGTAGATGATATAGAGTACAGTATATACATATACATATGAGATGAATAATGTAGGGTATGTAAACATTATATTAGGTAGCATTGTTTAAAGTGGCTAGTGATATATTTTACATCAATTCCCATCAATTCCCATTATTAAAGTGGCTGGAGTTGAGTCAGTGTGTTGGCAGCAGCCACTCAATGTTAGTGGTGGCTGTTTAACAGTCTGATGGCCTTGAGATAGAAGCTGTTTTTCAGTCTCTCGGTCCCAGCTTTGATGCACCTGTACTGACCTCGCCTTCTGGATGATAGCGGGGTGAACAGGCAGTGGCTCGGGTGGTTGATGTCCTTGATGATCTTTATGGCCTTCCTGTGACATCGGGTGGTGTAGGTGTCCTGGAGGGCAGGTAGTTTGCCCCCGGTGATGCGTTGTGCAGACCTCACTACCCTCTGGAGAGCCTTACGGTTGTGGGCGGAGCAGTTGCCGTACCAGGCGGTGATACAGCCCGACAGGATGCTCTCGATTGTGCATCTGTAGAAGTTTGTGAGTGCTTTTGGTGACAAGCCGAATTTCTTCAGCCTCCTGAGGTTGAAGAGGCGCTGCTGCGCCTTCTTCACGATGCTGTCTGTGTGGGTGGACAAATTCAGTTTGTCTGTGATGTGTACACCGAGGAACTTAAAACTTACTACCCTCTCCACTACTGTTCCATCGATGTGGATAGGGGGGTGTTCCCTCTGCTGTTTCCTGAAGTCCACAATCATCTCCTTAGTTTTGTTGACGTTGAGTTTGAGTTTATTTTCCTGACACCACACTCCGAGGGCCCTCACCTCCTCCCTGTAGGCCGTCTCGTCGTTGTTGGTAATCAAGCCTACCACTGTTGTGTCGTCCGCAAACTTGATGATCTAGTTGGAGGCGTGCGTGGCCACGCAGTCGTGGGTGAACAGGGAGTACAGGAGAGGGCTCAGAACGCACCCTTGTGGGGCCCCAGTGTTGAGGATCAGCGGGGTGGAAATGTTGTTGCCTACCCTCACCACCTAAGGGCGGCCCGTCAGGAACTCCAGTACCCAGTTGCACAGGGCGGGGTCGAGACCCAGGGTCTCGAGCTTGATGACGAGCTTGGAGGGCACTATGGTGTTAAATGCCGAGCTGTAGTCGATGAACAGCATTCTCACATAGGTATTCCTCTTGTCCAGATGGGTTAGGGCAGTGTGCAGTGTGGTTGAGATTGCATCGTCTGTGGACCTATTTGGGTGGTAAGCAAATTGGAGTGGGTCTAGGGTGTCAGGTAGGGTGGAGGTGATATGGTCCTTGACTAGTCTCTCAAAGCACTTCATGATGACGGAAGTGAGTGCTACGGAGCGGTAGTCGTTTAGCTCAGTTACCTTAGCTTTCTTGGGAACAGGAACAATGGTGGCCCTCTTGAAGCATGTGGGAACAACAGACTGGGATAGGGATTGATTGAATATGTCCGTAAACACACCAGCCAGCTGGTCTGCATGCTCTGAGGGCGCGGCTGGGGATGCCGTCTGGGCCTGCAGCCTTGCGAGGGTTGACACGTTTAAATGTTTTCCTCACGTCGGCTGCAGTGAAGGAGAGTCTGCATGTTTTAGTTGCGGGCCGTGTCAGTGGCACTGTATTGTCCTCAAAGCGGGCAAAAAAGTTATTTAGTCTGCCTGGGAGCAAGACATCCTGGTCCGTGACGGGGCTGGTTTTCTTTTTGTAATCTGTGATTGACTGTAGACCCTGCCACATACCTCTTGTGTCTGAGCCGTTGAATTGAGATTCTACTTTGTCTCTATACTGACGCTTAGCTTGTTTGATTGCCTTGCGGAGGGAATAGTTACATTGTTTGTATTCGGGTCATGTTTCCGGTCACCTTGCCCTGATTAAAAGCAGTGGTTTGGGCTTTCAGTTTCACGCGAATGCTGCCATCAATCCACGGTTTCTGGTTTGGGAATGTTTTAATCGTTGCTATGGGAACGACATCTTCAACGCACGTTCTAATGAACTCGCTCACCGAATCAGCGTATTCGTCAATGTTGTTGTCTGACGCAATACGAAACATATCCCAGTCCACGTGATGGAAGCAGTCTTGGAGTGTGGAATCAGATTGGTCGGACCAGCGTTGAACAGACCTCAGCGCGGGAGCTTCTTGTTTTAGTTTCTGTCTGTAGGCAGGGATCAACAAAATGGAGTCGTGGTCAGCTTTTCCGAAAGGAGGGCGGGGCAGGGCCTTATATGCGTCGCGGAAGTTAGAATAGCAGTGATCCAAGGTTTTTCCAGCCCTGGTTGCGCAATCGATATGCTGATACAATTTAGGGAGTCTTGTTTTCAGATTAGCCTTGTTAAAATCCCCAGCTACAATGAATGCAGCCTCCGGATAAATGGATTCCAGTTTGCAAAGAGTCAAATAAAGTTTGTTCAGAGCCATCGATGTGTCTGCTTGGGGGGGAATATATATGGCTGTGATTATAATCGAAGAGAATTCCCTTGGTAGATAATGCGGTCGACATTTGATTGTGAGGAATTCTAAATCAGGTGAACAGAAGGACTACCTGTATGTTGTTATGATCACACCACGTCACGTTAACCATGAAGCATACGCCCCCGCCCCTCCTCTTACCAGAAAGATGTTTGTTTCTGTCTGCACGATGCGTGGAGAAACCAGTTGGCTGCACCGACTCCGATAGCGTCTCTCCAGTGAGCCATGTTTCCGTGAAGCAAAGAACATTACAGTCTCTGATGTCCCTCTGGAATGCTACCCTTGCTCGGATTTCATCAACCTTGTTGTCAAGAGACTGGACATTGGCGAGAAGAATGCTAGGGAGTGGTGCACGATGTGCCCGTCTCCGGAGTCTGACCAGAAGACCGCTCCGTTTCCCCCTTTTACGAAGTCGTTTTTTTGGGTCACCGGCTGGGATCCATTCCATTGTCCTGGGTGAAAGGCAGAACACAGGATCCACTTCGCGAAAGTCATATTCTTGGTCGTACTGATGGTGAGTTGACGCTGCTCTTATGTTCAGTAGTTCTTCTCGACTGTATGTAATGAAACCTAAGATGACCTGGGGTACAAATGTAAGAAATAACACGTAAAAAAACAAAAAACTGCATAGTTTCCTAGGAACGCGAAGCGAGGCGGCCATCTCTGTCGGCGCCGGAAGATGGTCTGCTCTGTGGTCCGACTCATCCCAAACCATATCAATTGGGTTGAGGTTGGGTGATTGTGGAGGCCAGTTCATCTGATGCAGCACTCCATCACTCCCCTTCTTGGTAAAATAGCCCTTACACAGCCTGGAGGTGTGTTGGGTCATTGTCCTGTTGAAAAACAAATGATAGTCCCACTAAGCCCAAACCAGATGGGATGGCGTATCGCTGCAAAATGCTGTGGTAGCCATGCTGGTTAAGTGTGCCTTGAGTTCTAAATAAAATCACTGACAGTGTCACCAGCAAAGCACCCCTACACCATAACACCTCCTCCTCCATGCTTTACGGTGGGAAATACACATGCGGAGATCATACGTTCACCCACACCACATCCCACAAAGACACGGTGGTTGGAACCAAAAATCTTACATTTGGACTCCAGACCAAATATCCACTGGTCTAATGTCCTTTGCTCGTGTTCCTTGGCCCAAGAAAGTCTCTTCCTCTTATTGGTAGTGGCTTCTTTGCAGCAATTCAACCACGAAGGCCTGATTCACACAGTCTCCTCTGAACAGTTGATGTTGAGATTTGTCTGTTACTTGAACTCGATGAAGCGTTTATTTGGGCTGCAATTTTTGAGGCTGGTAACTAATGAACTTATCCTCATATTGATATTTTCCATATTGACTGACCATGTCTTAAAGTAACGGACTGTCGTTTCTCTTTGCTTATTTGAGCTGTTCTTGCCATAATATGGACTTTGTCTCTTACCAAATAGGGCTATCTTCTGTATACCCCCCTACCTTGTCACAACACAACTGTTTGGCTCAAACGCTTTAAGAAGGAAAGAAATTCCACAAATGAACTTTTAAGAAGGCACACCTGTTAATTGCAATGCATTCCAGGTGACTACCTCATGAAGCTGGTTGAGAGAATGCCAAGAGCGAAAAAAGCTGTCATCAAGGCAAAGGGTATCTATTTGAAGAATCTCAAATATAAAACACTTTGTTGTTACTACATGATTCCATATGTGTTATTTCATAGTGTTGATGTCTTCACTATTATTCTCCCAAGTAGAAAATAGTCAAAATAAAGAAAAACCCTTGAATGGGTAGGTGTTCTAAAATATATATATATATATCTCAATATTGCGATTCATGTGTGAGGATCCAAAAGGTTACAGTAGATCAGCTGTACAGAGCTCTCCCTCTCCCGCAGATGGATGGATGTGTGGGTTTTATGACACCTCACGTCAATCGTAAACCATAGACAGTAGACGATTCCTTTTGGGGCCTAGTTTGGATGATCGGAATGCCTTTGTGTCTTATGAAGAGTTTACTGCCCAAAACTACAACATCAAACCATGGACACTGAGACAATATAGTTCAACATCTGAATTATTAGGTCTGATGAGAGATGGAATATGGAAAATGTATGTCTATTTTGTGATGTCATTAAAAGTTGCACGAAGACGTTATAACGAAAACATTGTAACTTGAAGAGTTTTCATATTGTGTAAATCAACTTTATATACTGTACGTTGGAAAATATCCAGGATAAAGAGAATGTTTTTGCGACAAAAAGATTGTGATTTTAGTTCTCTAATGAGATCATAGTAAATTGTGATACCTTCCCCAAGGGAACCCATAGAGCGTGTCAGCCTGAGGGTATCAAGCATTTGAGTTAAGAATTAACTTCCATGGTTAACGTTTAGCTTGTTTTGCTGATTTAAAGTCACAGTGGCTCTCGTTCAGTGTGGGCAATCATTTTTGGCTCGAGGGCAACATCGGGATTTCGAAATTCAACAGGAGGACCCTCACTGTTTTTTGGGGGGGACGATTTGTTCTTCTAGCCTAAATCCATTTGTGGGCCGTATTTTGCCCAGTTCTTTTCTAGCCAGACAATGCCACTTCCCTCATCCGCAGATAAAACATGCTGACCCTCATCTCCATCCCCCTCACTCTCCGTCACACGTATTCCCCAGAAAGCAGAGACAGAGGAAATTACTTAGGGAACTGCAATTTTGCTATCCTGTGTCCACTTTAACTGGCTAAATTAATTCTGGGGAACACAACGCCAGAGCTATTACCATAAATCCAGGGGTGAGAGAAAGGATTGGAACACAACTTGTTTATATGTCTCAGACAGAGAAACCAATCTACATTGCTCACTCTTGTTTACAAAAAGGCAGGATGTATATTTCACTAACCTTTGTCAGAATCTGGGGAGGCGATCTGTATTACACCGTTCTGTGATTCCTATGGAAGTACCCTTGGATGTCACATTACTGGGGATAATTGGAAGCGGTGTGTAATTACTAGTGAGCATGAACAGGGCAGCAATTCCACCCCAAACCCAGATGCTTGGAGCAGCATCGTCCCTCTACTCTTAAAGGAAAAATCAACCCAAAACCACTAATTCCTACAATTTAGTGTTAAATGACACTAAAATGTGATAACGTTTTTTCAAAACAATTTTTTTATTTTGTTGTATGGTAGTAGCAACATGTTAAAATCATTGTGGAAATCTGTTACAGCTCAAGTCGACTACAAAACCCACAATGCACTGCTCTCTATGGGCTGGCTAGCTGTCAAGCTAGCTAACATAGCTACACACATTAATACCAGTCAATATCAACATGTGAAGTAGCTAGTTTGCTATAAAATGGCCTAAACAAACTGCCCTATCAATTTAGGAGTATACAATCTCACCATGTTCAACCTGCAGATCGACGTGCCTCGCACAGTGGAGTCTGACAATCACCATGCCATACCATGCCATGCAACTGAACTGACAAAGCAGACAAATAGGAGAAATGTGATGGTGCCTCTGCTAAATTTGAAAATATCTTGGTAGGAATATCGCAAAAATATGATTAATGGCTCGCGAGACGCGTCATGACATCGGCCAGTATTGAAATCTGACATGAATGATAGACGTTGTTGTGATCTAAGTCATATTCCTATTAACTTCTAGTGTAGCGAGGGCAGATTTATCGCTTTGTCATACTGGCCGAATTTCTGCCTGCTTGAACGGCAATAGCTCAGATACACATGAAATGACCCAAGGGAAAATGGATAGAACGGCGCCAATACAGTGCATTTGGAAAATATTCAAACCCCTTCAATTTTTCCACATTGTTTTTGTTTTTTCACAACTAATACCAGGTCACTCCAGAGATTTTTTCGATGGGGTTCAAGTCCGGCCACTGGCTGGGCCCCTCAAGGACATTCAGAGACTTGTCCCGAAGCGACTCCTGCGTTGTCTTGGCTGTGTGCGTAGGGTCGTTGTCCTGTTGGAAGGTGGACCTTCGCCGAAGTCTGAGGTTCTGAGCGCTCTGGAGAAGGCTTTCATCAAGGATCTCTCTGTTCTTTGCTCAGTTCATCTTTCCCTTGATCCTGACTAGTCTCCCAGTCTCTGCCGCTGAAAAACATCCCACAGCATGATGCTGCCACCACACTTCACCGTAGGGATGGTGCTATGTTTCCTACAAACGTAACGCTTGGCATTCAGGCCAAAGAGTTCAATCTTGGTTTCATCAGACCATTGAATCTTGTTTCAGCCTCAGTTTGTATGATGGCAATTTGCATATACTCCAGAATGTTATGAGTGATCAGATGAATTGCAAAGTCCCTCTTTGCCCTGCAAATGAACTGAATCCCCAAAAAACATTTCCACTGCATTTCAGCCCTGCCACAAAAAGACCAGCTGACATGTTAGTGATTCTCTTGTTAACACAGGTATGAGTGTTGATGAGGACAAGGCTGGAGATCAATATGTCATGCTGATTGAGTTCAAATAACAGACTGGAAGCTTCAAAAGGAGGGTGGTGCTTGGAATCATTGTTCTTCCTCTGTCAGCCATGGCTACCTGAAAGGAAACGCATGCCGTCATCATTGCTTTGCACAAAAAGGGCTTCACAGGCAAGGATATTGCTGCCAGTAAGATTGCACCTAAATCAACTATTTATCGGATCACCAAGAACTTCAAGGAGAGCGGTTCAATTGTTGTGAAGAAAGCTTCAGGGCGCCCAAGAAAGTCCAGCAAGTGCCAGGACCGTCTCCTAAAGTTGATTCAGCTGCGGGATCGGGGCACCGCCAGTACAGAGCTTGCTCAGGAATGGCAGCAGGCAGGTGTGAGTGCATCAGGGTTTGGACTGCTGAGGACTGGGGTAAAGTCATTTTCTCTGATGAATCCCCTTTCCGATTGTTTGGGGCATCCGGAAAAAAGCTTGTCAGGAGAAGACAAGGTGAGCGCTACCATCAGTCCTGTGTCATGCCAACAGTAAAGCATCCTGAGACCATTCATGTGTGGGGTTGCTTTTCAGCCAAGGGAGTGGGCTCACTCACAATTTAGCCTAAAGACACAGCCATAAATAAAGAATGGTACCAACACATCCTCCGAGAGCAACTTCTCCCAACCATCCAGGAACAGTTTGGTGACGAACAATGCCTTTTCCAGCATGATGGAATACCTTGCCATAAGGCAAAAGTGATAACTAAGTGGCTTGGGGAACAAAACATCAATATGTTGGGTCCATGGCCAGGAAACTCCCCAGACCTTAATCCCATTGAGAACATGTGGTCAATCCTTAAGGCGGGTGGACAAACAAAATAAAATAATTCTGACAAACTCCAAGCATTGATTATTCAAGAATGGGCTGCCATCAGTCAGGATGTGGCCCAGAAGTTAATTGACAGCATGCCATGGCGGATTGCAGAAGTCTTGAAAAGGAAGGGTCAACACTGCAAATATTGACTCTTTGCATCAACTTCATGTAATTGTCAATAAAAGCCTTTGACACTTATGAAATGCTTGTAATTGTACTTCAGTATTCCATAGTAACATCTGACAAAAATATCTAGACACTGAAGCAGAAAACTTTGTGGAAATGAATACTTGTGTCATTCTCAAAACCTTGGCCACGACTGCACTATCCTGTACGTAGTGACATTTCTGCATAGCTCAGTATGAGACCAAGGTCTTTACATGGTTAATTAATCATCCCTGGTATTGTATTGACATCCTAGACATTGCTGTGACCTTGACCTGTCTGGTGTTTAATGCACAACAACTCATTACCCAGCTTCCATCTGACTGAGACAAGCCAACCAACACCAGCTGAGTGATGCCAGGTAGTGCCCCCCAGAGGAAGATATATACATACACACATACAGACAAAAGTAAACTTACCCTGATCCCACCACAACTTTACATCCAGCTCTATTGATTGGAACCAGCTGCACAAATAGCACACACATGCTATCTTCCCTTCGCCTTTTTTGTGTGTTTAAAAAAAAAAAATGTTTAAATAAGCCAAGGGGAGCTATCTCTTCCATGGCCAGTAAATAGATTAGGGCTAACATAATTGAGACTAACTGGATTGCACGGGCGGGCGTGCAGATCTGTTCGTCGTGTGAGACATAATAGGATGTCTACCCAAAACCCTGTTAAGAAACTCAAAACCTCCCCCTGTTTATTAGCCCAGAAACTCAGTTAATCATTTTACTTCCTGAAAAAGGACCCACTACCTCAGTTACAGGGTTTCCATTAGCCAGCAAAACAACTTTTGGCCCCCCAAAAAAAGAAGACGATAAAGTGTTGCCGGCCAAAATGATAGGGAGAAATAAAATCCCATTGTAAAATAAAGCTTTTTATTCATTTATGGAAATACCAGTTGATGTATATACATTTTACCGCCATGCTTATTGTCTATAGGTTCATTTGCATAATTTACTGGAATTAAATTGGCCTGCCTGTATTTTCATTAGTCATTATGTATCTTATTTATCCAAAACAACCATCACACGCGTACAGCATACAGCGCCTATTTTGAGAAGGATTTCTCCTGCAGCTCGTCAGCTGGTTGCTTTTTGAGTATAACGTGCTTTCATAAGCCCATTCACTGTGCAGCAATTCCAAACACAATCCTGTGTTAAAAACAGTTTTGGCGCACGATTAAAAAAAGAGCGACTATTTTTATATCTCAACTGGTAATTGAAGCGTGGCTCACATTCACCATAAAATCAGCGCATCACCCACCACTTTACAACGTGAGATGGAAGCAATATGCATTTTGAAAACATACATAACTGTTTGAAACCTGAATTTAATATTATGAGGCATGTCTTACGGTGCCTTCAGAAAACATTCACACCACTTGACTGGACTAGATAGCATTTTTTTCACACCCATCTAAACACAATACCCCAGAATGACAAAGTGAAAAAAAATTGGGAAACTTACATTTAAAAAATAAAATATATATACAGATATCTAATTTACATAATTGTTCACACCCGAGTCAATACTTTGTAGAAGAACCTTTGGCAGTGACAACAGGTGTACATATTTATAGGTAAGTCTCTAAGAGCTTTGCACAACTGGATTGTACAATATGCACTTTATCCATTTCTTTCTTTCTTTCTTTATTTTAAAGCCATGTCAATTCGGTTGTTAGACAGCCATTTAAAAATCTCGCCATAGATTTGGCCACTCCGGAGCATTCAGTGTGGTCTTGGTAAGCAACTTGTGTATATTTGGCCTTGCATTTTAGGTTATTGTCCTGCTGAAAGGGTTATTTGTCTCCCAGTGTCTGTTGGAAAGCAGACAACCAGGTTCTCCTCTAGTATTTTGCTTGTGCTTAGCAATACTCCGTTTTTTTTTTTTTTAATCCAAAAAAGCTCCCTAGTCCTTGCCAATGACAAGCATATCCATAACATGATGCAGCCACCACCATGCTTCAAAATATGAAGAGTGGTACTCAGTAATGTGTTGTACTTGCCTCAAACATAACACTTTGTATTCAGGACAAAAAGTTAATTCCTTAGCCACATTTTTTGTTTTGGGAAAAAAATAACAAATCTGTACAGGCTTCCTTCATTTCACTCTGTCATTTAGGTTAGTTTTCTGGAGTAACTACAATGTTGTTGATCCATCCTCAGTTGTTTTCTCCAATAACACCCATTAAATCCTTGAGCGGTTTCCTCACTGGATCATAAATGAATCCATACTAGCTTGGATGTGTGTCTGCTGTAAGACTACAAGGTGAAAATGGAGAACATATGCATCCTACTGTTCATCCCCTCTAACGTTCAGCGGAGAGACAATTTACTAAATATATTTTGGTCCCTGCTGGCACCCGTACAGACACACACACTTCCTCATTAATCTTCATTTGGGAGAGGTGGGGGAACAGACAGCACCTTCTAATGGTAACCTTGTTACAACTACTTTTATGTTCCAAGAGGACACTCAATCCATTCTAGAAGAATGTGTGCATTCCTTAACCCGGGGCAGGAGATTACTAATCATTCCATCTTAAAATGAAAAGAGGGGGACATCCACAGCATTATGTTGTCAGCTTCTATATCTAGCTGCAGAAAACAAACGGGCAGTGAATGGAAAGATGAGTGTGTGTTTGAGGGGGACATATAGAAAGGTATAGTATACTAGGTCCAGGGTGAGGAGGTGAGAAAGGATTAGGAGAGAGGGGGAAATGCTAAAGAAAGCCGAGAGTGATACATCAGCCTGTCATGGTCCAAGCGTGGGTGAAGGCAGAGTTTACTCTAGTGGATGGTAAAGGAAACCAATAGGCTTGGCCTTCCCAGAGATTCTTCACGACTCGAGCCCTACCAATTAAAAACGGCAGGAGCTCTCGCAGCCATTGATCTTTTCCAGGAGAAACCTTTTTGTTACACCGTCATTGATGTGTATATACTGTACGTTTACAAAATAGCACATCTGGGGGACTACAGACAACTATCATTCTACCGTTGTACGGAGCTAATAAATACATGGCAGCTCGGCCTCCTGGAAACCGCAGTCCACGGTGCATACCATCACACACACTCAGACACCGAGCCCCCCCCACCACCAAAGTGAAATACCAGTGGAAAAACCAATCTGTGCTGACAAGCACAGCAACAGAGGAATTAAGAATAGTTGAGTTCTTAGAATTGTCCCATCTTTGGCATCGGTTAAACAAACACAGACTTAAGAAGCGATTCAATTATCACCAGCTAACAGATGGTAGACCGAGCATTGGCATATTGGCCTACCTGCTTTCCTGTCCTTACTGCTTTAGGTGGTGTACACAGTCTACCTTATCCCACACCTGCTGTCTCAACCTCAAGGCTCAGCTATGAAAAGCCAACTGTAATTTACTCTTAACTCTTTTGGGATAGGGGGCAACATTTTCACTTTTGGATGAATAGCGTGCCCAGAGTGAACTGCCTCCTACTCTGTCCCAGATGCTAATATATGTATATTATTAGTAGTATTGGATAGAAAACACTCTGAAGTTTCTAAAACTGTTTGAATGATGTCTGAGTGTAACAGAACTCATATGGCAGGCTAAAACCCGAGAAAAATCCAACCAAGAAGTGGGACATCTGAGGTTTGTAGTTTTTCAAAGCTTGGCCTACCGAATGCACAGTGTCTATGGAGTCAAGTTGCACTTCCTACAGCTTCCACTAGATGTCAACAGTCTTTAGAAACTTGAATGAGGATTCTACTATAAAGGAGGGGTCTTTTGAGACCTGTTTGAGTCAGTGGTCTGGCAGAGTGTCTCAGGCTCGTGACGCGCGCTCCCGACAGAGTTAGCTCTTGTTTCAGTGCTTTTCTTCAGACATAGGAATTCTCCGGTTGGAACCTTGATGTTTTATGTTAAAAACATCCTAAAGATTGATTCCATACATCGTTTGACATGTTTCTAAAGGACTGTAACGGAACTTTGAGTTGTTGTCTGGACAAAGTCCTCACGCCTCATGAAGATGGATTACTGGGCTGAACATGCTAACAACAAGTGGCTATTTGGACATAAATGAATGACTTAATGGAACAAATCAGTCATTTATTGTCGAACTGGGATTCCTGGGAGTGCCTTCTGACGAAGATCATCAAAGGTAAGTGAATATTTATGGTGTTATTTCTAACTTCTGTTGACTCCAAAATGGCGGATATTCCTCTGGCTGTTTTGGGTTCTGAGCGCCGTTCTCAGATTATGCTTTTTCCGTAAAGTTTTTAAAAACTCTGACACAGCAGTTGCATTAAGTCTTAAATCTTTAATTCTGTGAATAACACTTGTATCTTTTATCAATGTTTATTATGAGTATTTCTGCAAAATCACCAGATGTTTTGGAATCAAAACATTACTGCACGTAACGCGCCAACGTAAACTGAGATTTTGGGATATAAATATGCACATTATCAAACAAAACATTATTGTATTGTGTAACATGATGTCCTATGGGTGTCATCTGATGAAGATCAAAGGTTAGTGATTAATTTTATCTATATTTCTGCTTTTTGTGACTATCTTTGGCTGGAAAAATGGCAGTTTTTTTGACTTGGCTATGACCTAACATAATCATATGTTGTGCTTTCCCTGTAAACGCATATTTGAAATCGGACATGATGGGCAGATTAACAAGATGTTTATCTTTCATTTACTGTATTGGACTTGTTAATGTGTGAAAGCTACATATTTCTAAAAACATGTTTTTGAATTTTGCTAGCTGCCTTTTGAGCAGAATGTTGTCGAGGGGTTCCGTTAGCGGAACGCCTGCCCTAGAAAGGTGCTGACCTGTTGCACCCTCTATAACCCCTGTGATTATTATTTGACCCTGCTGGCAAATATGAACATCTTGAAGAACAATCTAGCCTTAATGGCCATGTACTCAATCTCCACCCGACACAGTCAGAAGAGGACTGGCCACCCTTCATAGCCTGGTTCCTCTCTAGGTTTCTTCCTAGGTTCCTACCTTTCCAGGGAGTTTTTCCTAACCACTGTGCTTCTACATCTGCATTGCTTGCTCTCTGTGGGGTTTTAGGCTGGGTTTCTGTATAAGCACTTTGTGACATCTGCTGATGTTAAAAGGGCTATATAAATACAGTGGAAAGAAAACGTATGTGAACCCTTTAGAATTACCTGGATTTTGGCATAAATATGGTCACAACAATAGACGAACAGTCTGCTAAAACTAATAACACAAACAATTATATGTTTTCATGTCTTTATTGAACACACCGTGTAAACAGTCACAGTGCAGTATGGAAAAAGTATGTGAACCCTTGGATTTAATAACAGGTTGACCCACCTTTGGCAGCAATAACCTCAACCAAATGTTTTCTGTAGTTGCGGATCAGACCTGCACAACGGTCAGGAGGAATTCTGGACCATTCCTCTTTACAAAACTGTTTCAGTTCAGCAATATTCTTGGGATGTCTGGATAGACAGCTTAACATTCTCCTGCAAAATGTCTTGATAAACTTGGGATTTTATGTTTATTTATTTATTTCACCTTCATTTAACCAGGTAAGCAAGTTGAGAACAAGTTCTCATTTACAACTGCAACCTGGCCAAGATAAAGCAAAGCAGTTTGACACATACAACAGAGTTACACATGGAGTAAAACAAACAGTCAATAATACAGTAGAAAAATAAGTATATATACAATGTGAGCAAATGATGTGAGATAAGGGAGGTAAAGGCAAAAAAAAGGCCATGATGGCAAAGTAAATACAATATAGTAAGTAAAACACTGGAATGGTAGATTTGCAGTGGAAGAATGTGCAAAGTAGAGATATAAATAATTGGGTGCAAAGGAGCAAAATAAATAAATAAATAAATAAAGTAGGGGGAGAGGTAGTTGTTTGGGCTAAATTATAGCTGGGCTATGTACAGGTGCAGTAATCTGTGAGCTGCTCTGACAGCTGGTGCTTAAAGCTAGCGAGGAAGATCAGTTTCAGAGATTTTTGTAGTTTGTTCCAGTCATTGGCAGCAGAGAACTGGAAGGAGAGGCGGCCAAAGGAAGAATTGGTTTTGGGGGTAACCAGAGATATATACCTGCTGGAGCACGTGCTACAGGTGGGTGCTGCTATGGTGACCAGCGAGCTGAGATAAGGGGGGTCTTTACCTAGCAGGGTCTTGTAGATGACCTGGAGCCAGTGGGTTTGGCGACGAGTATGAAGCGAGGGCCAGCCAACGAGAGCGTATAGGTCGCAGTGGTGAGTAGTGTATGGGGCTTTGGTGGCAAAATGGATGGCACTGTGATAAACTGCATCCAATTTATTGAGTAGGGTATTGGAGGCAATTTTGTAAATGACATCGCCGAAGTCGAGGATTGGTAGGAAGGTCAGTTTTACAAGGGTGTTTGACAGCATGAGTGAAGGGTGCTTTGTTGCGAAATAGGAAGCCAATTTTAGATGTACCTTTGGATTGGAGATGTTTGATGTGAGTCTGGAAGGAGAGTTTACAGTCTAACCAGACACCTAGGTATTTGAAGATGTCCACATATTCTAAGTCAGAACCGTCCAGAGTAGTGATGTTGGACGGACGGGCAGGTGCAGGCAGCGATCGGTTGAAGAGCCTGCATTTAGTTTTACTTATATTTAAGAGTAATTGGAGGCCACGGAAGGAGAGTTGTACGGCATTGAAGCTCGTCTGGAGGGTTGTTAACAGTGTCCAACGAAAGGCCAGAAGTATACAGAATGGTGTCGTCTGCGTAGAGGTGGATCAGAGACTCACCAGCAGCAAGAGCGACCTCATTGATGTATACAGAGAAGAGAGTCGGTCCAACAATTGAACCCTGTGGCACCCCCATAGAGACTGCCAGAGGCCCGGACAACAGGCCCTCCGATTTGACACTGAACTCTATCAGAGAAGTAGTTGGTGAACCAGGCAAGGCAATCATTTGAGAAGCCAAGGCTATCGAGTCTGCCGATAAGAATGTGGTGATTGACAGAGTCTAAAGCCTTGGACAGGTCAATGAATATGGCTGCACAGTATTGTTTCTTATCGATGGCGGTTCGATATCGTTTAGGACCTTGAGCGTGGCTGAGGTGCACCCATGACCAGCTCTGAAACCAGATTGCATAGCAGAGAAGGTACGGTGGGATTCGAAATGGTCGGTAATCTGTTTGTTAACTTGGCTTTCGAAGACCTTAGAAAAGCAAGTTGGATAGATATAAGTCTGTAGCAGTTTGGGTCAAGAGTTTGAAGATGGGGATGACCGCAGCTGCTTTCCAATCTTGGAAAATGTCAGACAACACAAAAGAGAGGTTGAACAGGCTAGTAATAGGGGTTGCAACAATTTCGGTAGATCATTTTAGAAAGGGTCCAGATTGTCTAGCCCGGCTGATTTGTTGGGGTCCAGATTTTGCAGCTCTTTCAGAACATCAGCTGACTGGATTTGGGAGAAGGAGAACTGGGGAAGGCTTGGGCGAGTTGCTGTGGGAGTGAAGTGCTGTTGACCGGGGTAGGAGTAGCCAGGTGGAAAGCATGGCCAGCCGTAGAAAAATGCTTATTGAAATTCTCAATTATAGTGATGACAGTGTTTCCTATCCTCAGTGCAGTGGGCAGCTGGGAGGAAGTGTTCTTCATCAGTGATAGCAAGCTGTCCAGGCCCCGAGGCAGCCCCAAACCATGATGCACCCTCCACCATAGTTTACAGTTGGGATAAGGTTTTGATGCTTGTGTGGAGAAAAAAAAGGCACAGCACGCCTAGTGTTGTGTTTTCCATCCAAACAACTAGACTGTAGTTTCATCTGTCCACAGAATAGTTTGCCAGTAGAGCTGTGGAACATCCAGGTGCTCTTTCAAACTTCAGACGTGCAGCAATGTTTTTTTTTGGACAGCAGTGACTTCTTCCGTGGTGTCCTCCCAAGAACACCATTCTTGTTTAGTGTTTTTATTTATCGTAGACTCGTCAACAGAGATGTTAGCATGTTCCAGAGATTTCTGTACATCTTTAGCTGACACTCTAGGATTCTTCTTAACCTCATTGAGCATTCTGCGCTGTGCTCTTGCAGTCAGCTTTGCAGGACAACAGCCCCTAGGGAGACTAGCAACAGTGCTGAAATTTCTCAATTTTTAGACAATTTGTCTTACCATGGACTGACTTCTAGAGATACTTTTGTAATCCTTTCTAGCTTTATGCAATGCAACAATTCTTAATTTTAGGTCTTCTGAGATTTTTTGTTCGAAGCATGGTTCACATCAGGCAATGCTTCTTGTGATTGGCAAACTCAAATTTTGTGAGTGTTTATGGGGCAGGGCAGCTGTAACCAAAATCTCCAATCTCGTCTCATTGATTTGACTCCAGGTTAGTTGACTACTGACTCCAATTTGCTTTTGGAGAAGTCATTAGCCTAGAGGTTTACATACTTTGTTCAACCTACACTGTGAATATTTACATGATCTATTCAATATAGATAAGAAAAATACAATAATTTATGTGTTATTCGTTTAAGCACTCTTTGTCTATTGTTGTGACTTAGATGAAGATCAGATAAAATGTTATGTCAAATTTATGCAGAAATCCAGGTAATTACAAAGGGTTCACATACTTTCTCTTGCCACTGTACATTTGACTGATTGATTGATATAGAAATGGTGTAAGTGCTGGAACCACAGGCATGGGCTGCTCCTCATTATATCCATTAGCAGGGTTGCCTATGGAGACTGCATACCAGTACTTTATTAAATACCAGATACCATACATTCTTAAGGCTGTGGTGAGGGGGATGTGTCTCCCATAACTCTGTTTTCACATCCAACCCTCTCTGACAAAGCCTCATGGGGTTCCTTAAAAATGATCCATGAGGCCTATAATCTGTACTCTACTGACCTTGACATTTAGCTCAGTAAAACTGCTACAAGTGTAGACTTTTCTGTACCAAACTGAGGATAAAATAACTACGCTCTCACTTTAAACGGAGCACAGTAAATAAGAACAGAGGAGGAAAAATAGGGCTGCATTCAAAAGTCGATTGAAGGTGCACAGCGGCATCTGAAACGTGTTGATTACATGCCGGCCCTTTCCCAGAAAGAGAGCGTGGTGAGATTTAGGATTGCACGTTTTCTAGAATCAGCAATTCAGTTCTGAAACACTAGGGATGACCTCGGGCTGCAGCACGCATCTCCAACATCCAGATCAATGACACTCACTCTTGGCTTCTCCAATCACAACGCAGGGAGACTGCCCCACCTTTTCACTTCCACTCTATAATTCCTCTCTTACCCTGAGCAAACACACCAAACAATAGCCCTCATCTTCATCTGATATTGGCTTAAACTTAGATCAGATTAAACTCAATAGCTATATATTTATATTTTGACCCTGAAGAATACAATAATTGTTTAAATCAGTCATTCAGAATGTGTAAGCCTTGCTTTGTCAGTGGGCACAAAGCCTGTACCTCTGCACATTGACTCAGTACCCCCTGTACCCCCTCTAGACTTGTTGTATTCGACACACGTGACAAATAAAGTTTGATTTGATTTTAGAGAGCTATTTGTAGACACTAGTGTATTTCCCCTTAACCTCTCTAAGCTAGGGGGCGGTATTTTCACGTCCGGATGAAAAGCGTGCCCAAAGTAAACTGCCTACTACTCAGGCCCAGAAGCTAGGATATTATTAGTAGATTTGGATAGAAAACACTCTGAAGTTCCTAAAACTGTTTGAATGATGTCTGAGTGTAACAGAAATTATTTGGCAGGTGAAACCCTGAGGACAAACCAACCCATTGAAAAGAGGTCACTCTTTTCAATGGGTTTTCTATGGGGATCTAGATTTCTAAGGCACTTGCTTGCAATTCCTATCGCTTTCACTAGATGTCAACAGTCTTTAGAAATTGGTTGATTTTTTTCCTTTGTGTAATGAAGAAGTAGGGCTGTTCAGAACAAGGGTCGAGTGTTGTGTACTGTTTGTTAGGGGTGCTCGCTCCACTTTGTTTTTATCTGCTATTGAACGCAGTTTATCCCCTCTTAAATTTGATTGATTATTTACGTTAAAAAAATACCTAAAGTTGTATTAGGAAAGTTGTTTGAAATGTTTGGACAAAGACTACAGGTAACTTAGATATTTTGTAGTCATGTTGCGCGAGTTTGAACAGGTGTTTTTCTGGATCAAATGTGCCAAATAAATTGACATTTTGGATATATAACAACGGAATTAATTGAACAAAAGGACCATTTGTGATGTTTATGGGACATATTGGAGTGCCAACAGAAGAAGCTTGTCAAAGGTAAGGCATGAATTATATAATTATTTCTGAGTTTTGTGTCGCGCCTGGCGGGATGGAATATGATTGTCTGTGTTTGTTTGATGGGGTTCTGTCCTCATTATAGCATGGGTTTGCTTTCGCCGTAAAGCCTTTTTGAAAGCTGACACGGTGGCTGGATTAACAAGAAGTACAGCTTTAAATTTGGTGTATTGCACTTCTGATTGTATGAAAGTTAAATATTTCTAATAATTTAATTTGGCGCTCTGCCATGTCACCGGATGTTGTGAAATCGATCCCGTTAACGGGATTTGATCCCTAAGAAGTCTCCTTAACACCTGATATGACCTAGAAGAGAGCACTGTGCTAGTATATTGAATACTACTAAACATCCATTTCCTCTCCATAGTTTCTGTGTCCACCATGATAAGATAAAGCCCTAGAGGTATTTCCAACTACGTATGTTGACTAAATTCTTATATAAAAAAAAAAAATGTCAGCTCCCATTGCAATCCACAGCATATACAGGGAGAGATTGGAAGAGGGCATTCCGTACATTCTATTATCTGTGGGGTTGAATACCCCCCAGCGACTAGAGTCTGACTCTTCAGTGTGGCCTCACTATTCGCGTCACACAGTGATACAAAGTTACACCACTGCCCAGAGCTTGGAGGTTAAGACGACAAGGCGTGGGGACTGGAGAAGCGAGCAGGACCAATGCACTAGGGAGCGATTGGCTTCATGGCAGCTGCATCCCTCACTTAAATGGTGTCGTCTCACCCTGAAGTACATCAATTTAGGTCATTACACTTCCCTGCTCCGATGGTGTCACCGTTGGGGAACAGAGGAGACGAGGGGTGGGTTGATGGATTCAAAACGCATGGGGAGCGGTGTCTGGTGGAGAGGAGGCTGCAATAACATGCCGGTGGATGAGGCATGTTCAGAGGGAGCTGACTGGAACACACCACGGGGAGAAGGTGATTAAGTGGAAAAGGACCATGGATTTAGTCAGAACAGAGAAAGTTTTTTTTCACCAGTCCCCTTTCAGTGCTCCTGACACAGACATAGCTCCAGTGTCCTGGAAGCCTGAGATAGAAAGGAAAGGAAAAACTCTGCCGTGAGCTTTAAATCCTAAACAACCCATGTGTTATTAAAAAAAACATGAAGTTGGAGGCAAAATGCATAGAAGCCATTTAACAGAATGGAGGAAAATAAGTCTTTATCCCGTGATACATGGTCTACTTTGATTCAATGAACATTCCAATTTTTCTAAGTCAAGAGATTAGAATTTCAATGAATGTGAACAACGTTCTCACAACAACACAATCAGTTGGCATTAGAGGAATATGAGAAAACCAGACAAATAACACGACTGCTCTTTTAATTCCCGAAAGAACTATCACAAATGAAAAACATAAAATGGGAAAGGAAACAGGCGATTGTCCAGTTCAGACAGCTCAAGCCACCAATTTGAGCATATGTGACTAAAGCAGGATTACCAGATAAAATATCCTTACATAACTACCATATGCACACATCATTCTATAAAAAGAATACCAGACCTACTACATAGCAGTTCCAAAACAAAATAAAAGGCCTTTAGAGAATAGAAGACTGGCATGAGATTTGGCATGGAGAATAGAGGGAGCATGAGAGGAGGGGGAACGGTGAGGGAGAGAATTAGGGGGGGGGGGGGGGGGGGGGGGGGGGGTAAACAAAAGAGTCACCTTTTGGCTTGGTGCTGAGGGAGACAGGTGAGGCAGGGGTGGTTCAATGTGGCCCCCTCCATTGTAAATGGTCAGCATGCCGAGAATTCCTAAACACAACAAGCCATTATGAAAAGGGTACAGGCGACTCAGCCATTCAGATAATTGAGTTGAATCGCAGCTGAAGAAAAAGTGTTGGTGGGGTCTCATTTGAGCAGTGCCGTGGGGGGGGTTGAAGGAAACATTTCCACTCTCCCTCCCTCTTCCCCAGCATAACCAACAAAGTTGTTCAACATCTTATGTTGCTGCTTTATTTATATTTTTTTGAATATACGGAACCAACCTCCCACGTGTCAGAATTTGTCTCTGATCGTACAGTAAAATATTCATGTTGTGAAGAGTGCCTTAATGCTCAGGGAGCAGAGATGGAACCCAAAGAGCTACTATAGTATGATAGGCCATGTGTGTGCGGAACAAGGCTTCAGGATCAAGCATCTTAATCAGCAGCAACAGCTCACTCAGAAGACCATTCTTCCATTCTCGCTTCCCTTCATCTGGTCTCAATGGGTAGCCTAGCTTTTCATCACCAGGCTTCAACTACTGTCCAACTTGGGAGCACTGCTGTGCTCTCATTAACAAGAGACACAGCTGGACCAGTTCTGATATCTAGGCAGCAAAGCAACCCCTCTTCTGGAACACATTCCAGTCAAATTTAGAGACGGCTGGTGGGGACGACATGCTGTCATACTGAACCAGGTGCTGCAGCACATACCTGCAGAAGAACTAGCTGCTCGCAACACAATCCATCAATCAGGGCAAACAAGGGAGAACAGGGATGACATGCAAAGGCTGGCCGGATGGGGAGAAGTAGAGGGCACAGCAGAGCAACGTTCACCCACACAGACAGACCATCTGCCAGCCCGCTGTCTGTCGAGGGGGCATGGATCGAAAGAACGCCACAGAAGAATGCTGTCCTGCCGATGCTCAGAATAACCTGCTTAAAGTGTTGGGTTTTGTGTCGTTCGCCTCCCCACTGATTCCTCAAAAAAAACCTTGCCAAGTGTCTTTGGGTCCAGTGTGAGATGCTAATGTCTTGTAGAGACCATATTAACAGCCTCCTCTGTAATTATGTGTCAAGGCTACGTGGATGTGATTTAGGCCTACTACTTCCACTGACAAGGCTCCATCCACTATAAAGCTGGGCCATGAGAAGTCAGCTCTGCATGCCTACTTCCCATGACATCCTGATGAACTATGGGCAGATTGAGTGTGTAAGATAGTTTAATGATTCTGTATGGACACATGGACATAGCAACACTGTTGGTTACCACGCCCCCCCAACCCACTGTAACTTAAACGTTTATGTAGCCTGCCTGAGCAGAGGCCCATTTTCAGGGGTAAAACCAAAGGCAAGTAAAACTCACACTTGAGCACTGACTGTCTACTCAGCTCTATCAACCCTTTCTGCATGCAAATGACAACCTTCTAACTGGCCTGTCACTATGAACTATCACAGTGGCCTCTGCAGTTTAGTGCCACCTGGGTCCCATCAGTTTAGTGCCACCTGGGTCCCATCAGTTTAGTGGCTGTCCTCTGCATCTTTTCTACTGCATGAGCGTTTGTGTTTTAAAGTCCCCTCTGAGGGTTATAAAAGCTCTGAGCAGGCGGTTTGGAACGAGGCCCCTGAGAGCCAAAGGTACTGAATCAGGGACAGGTACTGAGTCAGGGACAGAGGCTAGGCGCCCAGGCTACAGCCAGACACATCGTAGACGTCACGTGCCCTGCTCTGACCTCGTCTGGACCGGGGGTCCTTTTTCTGTCTGCGGGCAGACAGAGCAGATGCAAGTGAGGTGTTTTTCAAATGAGGGTCCACAGTACTATATTAATTAATGGAGTTAAACATAACAATAGGGCAGCATTTCCCAAATTCCATTCTAGGGACCCCAAAAGGTCTTTGGCCTAGCACTATACAACTGTTTCAAATAATCAACTCATCAAGCTTTGAATATTTCTAAAATCAACTGTAGTGCTAAGACAAAAAACTGAAAGTTCACCCCTGGGGTCCCCAGGACCGACTTTGGGAAACTCTGGCATTGGGGATGTTCCTATGAGACGCAGGGTTCTAAAAACTTAAGGAAAAAAATAAGTCCTTCTGACATTTCCTCCTAAAACAAAAATAGGAAAATAAACACAGAACAAATTGAAAGCAGGTTAAAATACCAAAACAAAGCTACATTGTAAATCAATGCACAGTGACCTGGGCCTACCCGTCAGTGCCAGTGACCATAAAGCAAACAATCCATTTTCTCAAAAGCCCATTTCATTAGAATTCAAAGACGTGTGCACTAGAAAATAAGCCAACAGTCAAGTCAACTAATCACAATGGGGAGCATCTGTTGGTCATTACAGTAGCTGAGTGTTGGCTGTGCCTTTACCAAGATACTGGTTCAAAGGACCTGATGAGCATTGTCTGACAGCGCCTGCACTGATCTGTCTCGTATCTCGCAAAGGGTCATGGTATAGATCAAAAGAAGTCCGGCTACAACGGCTGTCTAACATTAAAAACATTACCTAGGTGACCGTCTGCTGAACCCCATTTCTGCCCCATAAAAGTTTAAAATGTATCCGTTTCAGTCGTCACATTTTACATTTGGCTAAGAACGGTTGTGCTTCAAAACGCCGTATTTCAAGTTTGACAATGGACACTAAAGCCAGCATAAATTTGTCCAACATTAGTCTGCTAGCTGGGCCGGTCACTGAAAAGATTATGCTAACGAACCAGCTACTTACTTAGTGCTGCACACACAATAGGTGTGTTAGTGAATTTGTTCTGTGCATTCGTAAATTCAGAGAGTGTTGTCAGATTGTCCGTTTGTAAATTCAGAGTGTTTTGCTCTCGGAGCGTTTAGAGCGCACACTGGACACGCCGGCCGAAGAGTAGGTTTGATCCGAGCGTTCTGACCTCACAACGGCAGACAAGCACCCAAGCTAACTGGCTAATGTTGGTGGCAACAATTTAACTATGCTTTTTTGCAGATATTTACTAACAGCGGCCATATTCAACAGGTGTGGAGCGTTCATAAATTCATCAGTTATTCTGTGCTCTGGCACGCTCAGACGAGAGTGCTCTGAAATCGGAGTAGATAGCCAGAGTGAATTTACAAAGTAGAGCTAACGAGCTACAGTAAACTTCTAATAATAGCCAGAGCTTTTAATGGCTTAAAAAGGCGCTTATTTGTGCCAGGCTTCCATTTGAGCCAGACGTCTATTTCCTTAATGCACACAGCTTTTGCTCATTTGCATAGTTAGTTAATTGTTTAATCCCAGCATTTTCATTTCCTGCACTAATGTGTTACCCTTTACACACAGTGTCACATTTCTTTTATCTTAGTATGCCGGTTCTGTACTCACGAAGTTGGCAACTGTGTTTTGTGCCAGTTAGCTAGCAGTTCTCCGCTATTTAGCAGCCAATGGCTAGCAGTTTCTTATTGCCGATAAAAACTGATAGCCATAACTATTTAGAGTCATTACTGAATTAAACATTAAATCCGGTAAACAATGTATGGTAACCTCAAACAATTTAGACGCCATTTTTTTCAAACATTTATATTTTTATTGAACAAGGCAAGTCAGTTATGAACAAATTCTTATTTACAATGACAGCCTACTGGGGAACAGTGGGTGTTAACTGCCTTGTTCAGGGGCAGAACGACAGATTTTTACCTTGTCAGCTCGGGAGTTTAACAGTATGACAGAAAGCTACACTGAAAAAAATATATTAACTCAACATGTAAAGTGTTGGTCCCATGTTTCATGAGCTGAAATAAAAGATAGCATACATTTTCCAAGAACAAAATCTTATTTCTCTCAAATGTTATGCACAAATTTGTTCACATCCCTGAAAGTGCCAATTTATCATTTGCTAAGATAATCCATCCACCAGACAGGTGTAGCATATCAAGAAGCTGATTAAACAGCATGATCATTACACAGGTGCACCTTGTGCTAGGGACAATAAAGCCCACTCAAAAATGTGCAGTTGTGTCACACAACACAATGCCACAGATGTCTCAAATTGAGGGAGTTTGCAATTGGCATGCTGACTGCAGGAATGTCCACCAGAGCAGTTGCCAGATAAAATAAATTACCACAAGTAACCATGCCAGCCCAGGACATGGCTTCTTCACCTGCGGTATCATCGGAGACCAGCCACCCAAACAGCTGATGACACCGCAGGTTTGCACAAACAAAGGATTTTTGCACAAACACAAACTGTCTCAGGGAAGCTCATCTGCCTGCTCTTCGTCCAAACCAGGGTCTTGACCTGACTGCTGCTCAGCATTGTAACTGACTTCAGTGGGCAAAGGCTCACCAAAGTTGGCCACAAGCACATCGGAGAAGTGTGCTCTTCACAGATTAATCCCGGTGTCAACAGTACCGGGCAGAGCGCAGACAGCGTGTAGTTTGCTGATGTCAACGTTGTGAACAGTGCGCCCCATGGTGGAGGTGGGGTTATGGTATGGTCAAGTATAAGCTACGGACAACAAACACAATTGCATTTCATCTATGGCAATTTGAATGCACAGAGATATCATAACGAAATCCTGAGGACCATTGTCATTTATCCGCCTTCATCACCTCATGTTTCAGCATGATAATGCACGGCCCCATGTTGCAAGGATCTGAACACAATTCCTGGAAGTTGAAAATGTCCCAGTTCTTCCATGCCCTGCAAACTTAGACATATCACCCATTGTGCATTTTTGGGATGCTCTGGATCGATATGTACGACAGCGTGTTTCAGTTCCTGCCAATATCCAGCAACTTTGCACAGCCATTGAAAAGGAGTGGGACAACATTTCACTGGTCACAGTCAACAGCCTGATCAACTCTATGCGAAGAAGATGTGTCATGCTGCATGAGGCAAATGGTGGTCACACTAGATACTGACTGCTTTTCTGATACACACCCCTGCCATTTTTTTTAAGGTATCTGTGACCAACAGATGCATGTGTGCATTCCCAGTCATGTGAAATCCATAGATTAGGACCTAATGAATTTATTTCAAATGACTGATTTGATTATTTGAACTGTAACTCATTAAAATCTTTTAAATTGTTGCATGTTGCGTTTATATACAGTTGAAGTCGGAAGTTTACACACCTTAGCCAAATACATTTAAACTCAGTTTTTTACAATTCCTGGCAAATCCTAGTAAAAATTCCCTGTTTTAGGTCAGTTAGGATCCCCACTTTACTTTAAGAATGTGAAATGTACAAATAATAGTAGAGAGAATTATTTATTTCAGCTATTATTTCTTTCATCACATCAGTGGGTCAGAAGTTTACAGAAGAGGTCAACCGATTATGATTTTTCAACGCCGATACCGATTATTGGGAGGACCAAAAAAGGCATATAATAATGACAATTACAACAATACTGAATTAACACTTATTTTAACTTAATATCATACATCAATAATGAAACATGTTGAATTTGGTTTAAAAAATGCAAAAACAAAGTGTTGGAGAAGAAAGTAAAAGTGCACTATGTGCCATGTACACGATGGCCAATACCACCCAATTTGGCGTTGATTCATGCAAAGTATATTGCAAATGCCATATGGCAATTGCCAATTGTAACACTTCAAAATTCCAACACGCCCCGTGTGCGTTCCACCGGGGCTTTTCATATTGCAAATGGCACCCAAGTCAACATCCAAAAGCCAAAATTTGAAAAAAAGAATAAAAAAAAAATCTTAAAACCCCTTAAAAAAGTGCTTTCTGGACCTTTTTTCGAAATTCTTTCGATTTTTTTGTCAATTACACATGTGTAAGAACTGTATGAGTATACTTTTGTCATCATATATATATTTTTTTTAATTACATGCGCATAAGGCATATGTTTTGTCCATTTGCAATATGATTTCATAGGAAGTCAAAAGTCAAAAGTCAAAAATGTCAAAATTTGGTAAAAAACTTCACACATCCTTAAAAAAGTGCTTTCTGGACCGTTTTTCAAAATTCTTTCGATTTTTGTGTCAATTACACATGTATAAGAACTTTATCAACATACTTTAGTCATACTTTATTATCATATTTTTTTTTTTTTTTTTACTTGTGCATAAGGCATATGTTTTCTCCATTTGCAATATGATGTCATAGGAAGTCAAAAGTCAAAGTCAAAAGTAACGATTTTCCTCCGTGCAACTGATGATCTAAAATGTGCAACAAAATTTTTTTGATTTTTTTTGTTTATGTTTCCTTACTTTTTCAAAGTCACTGTGTATTTGCGATATGTTTTAATGGGCAGGTACCATCACGAATTTGTCATGCTCAAAATTCAAACTTTACTTTGCTCAAACTATACCTTTGTCATCTTGTGATCTAAAATATGCAACTGGTTACCCAATTTTTTTTTTGATGTTTTTTTGTTTATGTTTCCTTACTTTTTCAAAGTCACTGTGCATTTGCAATATGTTTTAATGGGCAGGTACCATCACGAATTTGTCATGCTCAAAATTCAAGCTTGTGATCTAAAATATGCAACTGGTTACCCAAACATTTTTTGGATGTTTTTTTGTTTATGTTCCCTTACTTTTTCAAAGTCACTGTGCATTTGCAATATGTTTCAATGGGCAGGTACCATCACGAATTTGTCATGCTCAAAAATTTTTGGATGTTTTTTTGTTTATGTTTCCTTACTTTTTCAAAGTCACTGTGCATTTGCAATATGTTTTAATGGGCAGGTACCATCACGAATTTGTCATGCTCAAAATTCAAGCTTGTGATCTAAAATATGCAACTGGTTACCCAAAAATTTATGGGATGTTTTTTTGTTTATGTTTCCTTACTTTTTCAAAGTCACTGTGCATTTGCAATATGTTTCAATGGGCAGGTACCATCACGAATTTGTCATGCTCAAAATTTTTTTTCATGTATTTTTGTTTGTTTCCTTACTTTTTCAAAGTCACTGTGCATTTGCAATATGTTTTAATGGGCAGCTACCATCACGAATTTGTCATGCTCAAAATTCAAGCTTTACTTTGCTCAAACTATACCTTTGTCATCTTGTGATCTAAAATATGCAACTGGTTACCCAAAACATTTTTTTATGTTTTTTTGTTTATGTTTCCTTACTTTTTCAAAGTCACTGTGCATTTGCAATATGTTTTAATGGGCAGGTACCATCACGAATTTGTCATGCTATAAAAATCCTGCAGGAATGTGAAATTGACTGGCCCGATGAACTCGGGATGGCTTTGCAGTGATTCTGGGTCATCTCAATCGCTCGTTTGGGTTGATTTCAGAATGTCGCTTTTGGTGATGTTTTTTCACTATAGAATCATATTGCAAATGTACAAGAGTCAAGTGGACAAGAGTCCATCAGTCAATTAGATATCATTCTGACCACCAAACTGATACAAACTGACACCAAACCCACTTTTTCCAACTCGTTTAGTAGCCAACTATTACATACTTCAGAGCTGGCCCAAAATTCACAACGCCTTCGGTTCAAACCATAAAAAAACCATAAAACACGTAGTTACGTTCTAGCTGCGGGTCCATTTCTTATGTTATGTGTTGGCTTAGCTGCGGCGACCCCGAATCCCAAGTTTCGGCTCGATAGGTCATTTGGTGTCCGAGAAAAACCCTAATTGGTGCTGAAAATCCACTATTTTCCATGACTTGCTACGGGGTCCTTGAATGAGCTATCGGACAGAAACGTTGGGGTCTGTCTATATGGGCCGAGACGTTCGCAATGCACCTAGTCTTGCAACTCTGGGACATTTCTAAATGTCGTCATTTTTGTGATGCAAAAATGAATTGAAGTTATTGCAAATGTACGAGGCTGTTTCTCGGTCCGAGAACCTTCTAGAGCCACGTAACTCACCACGCACCATCGACGGGAGGTCTAGAACAGGTTTCTAAAGTTTCGGAACTCTAGGTCCGACGGTTCTTTTTTAGCTCCAACAAAGCTAACTATTGCAGCCACTGTCTGTCTCTACGCACCCCAATACGTCCCTCCTTCCAAGTTGTGTTTTAGTGTGATTTTTTTTTTTCCTTTGAATTTTTTTGGGAAAAATGACTGATTTACAGTTCATGGGGGTTGCCTAATCACACATATGAAGTTTTGGAAAGATCTGACTTTTTTAACCCTTCGAAACAGCCCCTGAGACACCAATTATGGCACTTCCGGTTGGCACAGGAAGTTATAAGTCACCACATATCCTCATTGGGGTATGCTGTTACAGAATCCTGAGTTTTAAGTCCTTACGTTAAGAATTGACTGATCTACACAGGGTTGAATGCACTATGTCTATCAAACTGCATGCAGTGTATGGGTAAACACTTTTAGGGGCATTTTAACCACTTCCGGTTGGTCCAGGAAGCTTAGAATCAACACAGGTAGACCTCATAGTGGCCTGATGGACTGGTACCGAAGACAGGTTCATACGGCATTCATAACCCACATAGGCCTCAGGTTGAAATTAGGGGTGCAGGCAATGTATTCCTATGGGGAGAGATGACACTGTAATCTGTGAGATCAAAAAACACTGTTTTACTGTTAAGGGTTAATGCCACACGGTCAAGGTTAGGCTTGTTCAGATCGGGAGGACCTTAGGAACATTCATGTGGTGGAATCTTTCTTCTCACGGTTCTCTCACTGTCACCCAAAAGCAAATGACATTGTGGTGCAGGCTTCATTTTGGGCCTACTATTCTAATGGTCGCTGCGCCTAGACCGAGCGAGCTACGGTCAAGCGGGATATCTCGTTGAACTCGGTACGGCCTAGGGATTATGGTAATGCCATTTCCTGCTCTCTGTGTCTTTAAGCACCGCACTTTATCACTCCATCCTTCCTGTGTGTGTGTGAGGGAGCTTTTCTTTGACATCTGTTGGGATTAATGACTGATTTACAGTTCAGAAGGGTTACCTAGTCACACATATGAAGTTTTGGAGAGATGTGACTTTTTTAACCCTTCGAAACAGAGTGTGACCCAATTAAAGGCACTTCCGGTTGGCACAGGAAGCTATAAGTAAACACGTCTTGATTTACATAGACACTTACAGAATCCCGAGTTTTAAGTCTTTACGTTAAGAATTGACTGATCTACACAGGGTTGAATGCACTATGTCTATCAAACTGCAGGCAGTGTATGGATATACACTTTTAGGGGCATTTTAACCACTTCCGGTTGGTCCAGGAAGCTTAGATTCGACATAGGTAGACCTCATAGTGGCCTGATGGACTGGTACCGAAGACAGGTTCATACGGCATTCATAACCCATATAGGCTTCAGGCTGAATTTTGTGGTGCAGGCTATGTATTCCTATTGGGAGAGATGTCACTGTAATCTGTGAGATCAAAAAACCCTGTAGCTCCTGCCTACCACCGCTCAGTCAGATACTTGTATGCTCAGTGAGATTATATGCAACGCAGGACACAAACTAGTAATATCAACCATGTGTAGTTAACTAGTGATTATGATTGATTGTTTTTTTATAAGTTTAATGCTAGCTAGCAACTTACCTTGGCTTACTGCATTCGCGCAACAGGCAGTCTCCTTGGGGAGTGCAACGAGAGGCAGGTGGTTATTGCGTTGGACAAGTGAACTGTAAGGTTGCAAGAATGGATCCCCCGAGCTGACAAGGTGAAAATCTGTCGTTCTGCCCCTGAACGAGGCAGTTAACCCACCGTTCCTAGGCCGTCATTGAAAATAAGAATGTGTTCTTAACTGACTTGCCTAGTTAAATAAAGGTGTGTGTAAAAAAAAAATTATTTTTTTTTTAAAAATGTAACAATTTTTTATTTTAATTCGGCCAAATCGGTTCCAAAAATACCGACTTCCGATTGTTTTGAAAATCGGTCGACCTCTAGTTTACATACACTAAATTAGCATTTTGTAGCATTGCCAAACCTGTTAAGGATATGGCAGACATACGCCCCCTTTGGAGAGATTGGGTACCCCTAGTAAACTGGAAAAAAAATCTGTCAAAAATTGCTAATATATGCAAATAAAAATTATTATTGGATAGAAAACACTCTAAAGATTCTAAAACCGTTGGAATTATGTCTGTAAGTATAGCAGAACTCACAGGGCAGGCATTCTTCCAAACTAGTTTTTGTGGCCATGAAAGTTGGAGCAACTTTGACGTCATGGCCCCCACCCTTCCCAACCAGTTATGATTCTGGGGACACTTTCTATCTCTTTCGCTAGATGTCCTCTTTCATTAGAGCTTTGAATCGTTCAAATCCCGCGAGAATTGACCCTATGGGAGTGAAATTAGTGCGTGCCACGAGAGAATAGGCTGTGCGTATGGGCGCGAATTGGTCCCAGCCATTCCTTTGTTCCAGCACTCAAGAGAAGGGCAGACGATGGCCGATTGAATTGAAGTTTGTTTTGCGTGTCTAAAACATCATAAAGCTTGCTTCTGCACTTAGTTTGACCTGTTTAGTCGACATATAATGTGTAATTTTGAAGTTTTGATGCGCAACTTTTCCGGACCAGAGGACGTTTTGGGTGCATTTCAGCTGATGTTATTAGCAGTAGCTAATACAAAGACGCAAGACTTGAAACCAAACGATGTATTGGGTAAGTATGAAGCCTTCCAGAACATTCTGAACGAAGACCATCGAAGGTAAGGGAATATTTATGCTTAAATCTGTGTTTCTGTTGACTCCAACATTACGTGGAAATGTAGCTTGGAACTGAGCGCTGTCTCAGCATATGGAATAGTGTGCGATTTCTGTAACGTTAAAAATAAATCTAACACAGCGGTTGCATAAAGAAGCAGTGTATCTTTCTAACTATATGTAGAACATGTATATTTAGTCAAAGTTTATGATGTCTATTTACGTTATCTTGCCGCGCTACATAGATTTCCTGCGGGCATTTTTGAGTAATTTCTGAAGGTGAACTCACTGTAAATGGACATTTATGGATATAAATGGCATATTATTGAAAAAAAAAAAATATGTACTGTGTAATATGTCATATTACTGTCATCTGATGAAGATTTTCAAAAGGTTAGTGAGCGATTTATTTTTTAATCCTGCGTTTGTTGATTGCATGTTTTGGCTATTGAAATGAGCTGTGTCTGGTGGTGGTTTTACATATATATGTGCTATGTTTTCGCCGTAAAACATTTTAGAAATCTGACTTGCTGGCTAGATGAACAAGGTGTTTATCTTTAATTTGAGCTATTGGACTTGTTAATGTGTGGAGGTTAAATATTTTTAAGAATATTTTTGCGTTCCATGCGCCACCGTTTCAGCTGAACGTGGGAGGGTTGATCCCCAATTGGGAACCAGTATCGTAGACAGGTTAAATTGTTTAACTTGGGTCATATGTTTCGGGTAGCCTTCCACAAGGTTGGGTGAATTTTGGCCCATTCCTCCTAACAGAGCTGATGTAACTGAGTCAGGTTTGTAAGGCCTCCTTGCTCGCACAAACTTTTTCCAGTTCTGCCCACAAATTATCTATAGGCTTGAGATCAGGGCTTTGTGATGGCCACTCCAATACTTTGACTTTGTTGTCCTTAAGCCATTTTGCCACAACTTTGGAAGTATGCTTGGTGTCATTATCCATTTGGAAGACCCATTTGCGACCAAGCTTTAACTTCCTGACTGATGTCTTGAGATGTTGCTTCAATATATTCACATTTCCCTTCATGATGCCATGAAGTGCACCAGGCCCTCCTGAAGCAAAGCACCCCCGCAACATGATGCTGCCACCCCCGTACTTCACGGTTGGGATGGTGTTCTTCGGGTTGCAAGCCTCCCCCTTTTTCCTCCAAAAATAATGATGGTCATTATGGCCAAACAGTTCTATTTTTGTTTCATCAGACCAGAGGACATTTCTCCAAAAAGTACGTTTGTCCTCATGTGCAGTTGCAAACCGTAGTCTGGCTTTTTTATGGCGTTTTGGAGCAGTGGCTTCTTCCTTGCTGAGAGGCCTTTCAGGTTATGTCGATATGCGGCGGCAGGGTAGCCTAGTGGTTAGGACGTTGGACTAGCAACCGAAAGGTTGCAAGTTCAAATCCCCAAGCTTACAACGTACAAATCTGTTGTTCTGCCCCTGAACAGGCAGTTAACCCACTGTTCCTAGGCCGTCATTGAAAATAAGAATTTGTTCTTAACTGACTTGCCTAGTTAAATAAAGAAATATATATTTTTTTAACCTGTTAGAGCTCTAGGGGCAATATTTCATTTTTGGATAAAAAACGTTCCCGTTTTAAGCGCGATATTTTGTCACGAAAAAATGCTCGACTATGCATATTCTTGACAGTTTTGGAAAGAAAACACTCTGAAGTTTCAGAATCTGCAAAGATTTTGTCTGTAAGTGCCCCAGAACTCATTCTACAGGCGAAACCAAGATGATGCATCACCCAGGAATTAGCAGAATTTCTGAAGCTCTGTTTTCCATTCTCTCCTTATATGGCTGTGATTGCGCAACGAATGAGCCTACACTTTCTGTCGTTCGCCCAAGGTCTTAGCAGCATTGTGACGTATTTGTAGGCATATCATTGGAAGATTGACCATAAGAGACTACATTTTCCAAGTGTCCGCCTGGTGTCCTGCGTCGAATTCGGTGCGCAATTGCCAGCTGCTTCTACTTTACCATTTGATTCAGGGGAGAAAGCATGTGTCCAAGAACGATGTATCAATGAAGAGATATGTGAAAAACACCTTGATGATTGATTCTAAACAACGTTTGCCATGTTTTCAGTCGATATTATGGAGTTAATTTGGAAAAAAGTTTGCGTTTTGAGGACTGAATTTATGGATTTTTTTTGGTAGCCAAATGTGATGTATAAAACGGAGCTATTTCTAATACACAAGGAATCTTTTTGGAAAAACTGAGCATCTGCTATCTAACAGAGTATCCTCATTGAAAACATCAGAAGTTCTTCAAAGGTAAATGATTTTATTTGAAGGCTTTTATGTTTTTGTTAATGTTGCGTGCTAACGCTAATGCTAACGCTAAATTCTAACGCGAAATGCTAACTCTAGCTAGCTACTTTTACACAAATTATTGTTTTCCTATGGTTGAGAAGCATATTTTGAAAATCTGAGATGACAGTGTTGTTTACAAAAGGCTAAGCTTGAGAGATGGCATATTTATTTCATTTCATTTGCGATTTTCATAAATAGTTAACGTTGTGTTATGCTAATGAGCTTGCTGATAGATTTACACAATCCTGGATACAGGGGTTTTTTCATAGCTAAACGTGACGCAGAAAACGGAGCGATTTGTCCTAAACAAATAATCTTTCAGGAAAAACTGAACATTTGCTATCTGAGAGTCTCCTCATTGAAAACATCTGAAGTTCTTCAAAGGTAAATGATTTTTTTGAATGCTTTTCTGTTTTTTTGTGTAAATGTTGCCAGCTGAATGCTAATGCTAAATGCTACGTTAGCCATCAATACTGTTACACAAATGCTTGTTTTGCAATGGTTGAGAAGCATATTTTGAAAATCTGAGATGACAGTGTTGTTAACAAAAGGCTAAGCTTGAGAGCTAGCATATTTATTTCATTTCATTTGCGATTTTCATGAATAGTTAACGTTGCGTTATGGTAATGAGCTTGAGTCTGTATTCACGAACCCGGATCCGGGATGGGGAGATCAGAAAGGTTAAAATACTGTTTACTGTGGACAGATACTTTTGTACCTGTTTCCTCCAGCATCTTCACACGGTTCTTTGCTGTTGTTCTGGGATTGATTTGCCCTTTTCACACCATAGTATGTTCGTCTCTAGGAGACAGAACGCGTCTCCTTCCTGAGGGGAATGACGGCTGCGTGGTCCCATGGTGTTTATACTTGTACAGATGAACAGATGAACGTGGTACCTTCAGGCGTATGGAAATTTCTCCCAAGGATGAACCAGACTTGTGGAGGTCTTTTTTCTGAGGTCTTGGTTGATTTCTTTTGATTTTCCCATTATGTCAAGCAAAGAGGCACTGCGTTTTACAGGTAGGCCTTGAAATACATCCACAAGTACACCTCCAATTAACTCAAATGATGTCAATTAGCCTATCAGAAGCTTCTAAAGCCATGACATCATTTTCTAGAATTTTCCAAGCAGTTTAAAGGCACAGTCAACTTAGTGTATGTAAACTTCTGACCCACTGGAATTGTGATACAGTGAAATGTTCTGTCTGTCAACAATTGTTGGAAAAATTACTTGTCAGGCACAAGTCGATGTCCTAACCGACTTGACAAAACTATAGTTTGTTAACAAGAAATTTGTGGAGGTGTTGAAAAAACGAGTTAACGACTACAAACTAATTGTATGTAAACTTCCAACTTTAACTGTATTTTTGCTCAGTGTAGCTAGCTAACATTACAACAGTAAGCTAAGCAGATGGTCAAGTTGAAGTCATTGCACTGGAGACTGACTGTCCTAGCACATCATTTATGCAAGAGAAAGCCACCGCTTAGTTTTTATTTTCTCACAAGGGCAAACTATTAAATCACTGTCACATTTGTAATAATTTTTCTAGTTATTCTGCCTATTTCATGGAGAGTCATACGAGAACGCAGTGATTATGTTTTCATTGTTGAATGGTAGATACTCGGGAGTATCCAAATACTTAATATATAAAACTTCCACATCCTACAAGACCGATCGGTTGAGGGACGAGCGTTGCGTAGGAGTAACGCCATCTGACGTAAGACTGTCTCATGAGGTCTTAAATATGCATCATTTGACAAAAGGTCCGTCCGCCCTGACTGGCTAATCATTCTCCAGGTTGAAGCAGCCTTGCAGAATCAGGCGGTGTTGTGAGTTAGTCCCAGCACAGTAAACGGCTCTAGGAGATGCCTTTCTCACACATTAATTAATAAATTCTGCCAAATACTTTCAATTATTCATGAAAGTTCATAATTCATTCTCCTCCACTTCTTCCCTAACGTACAGAAGGTGAAGAAAATGTAAACTTGTTGAAATACACAAAATGCCTATGAGCCAAATTCCATTTCTTTTAGTAATGCAGTACACACGAATAGTCAAAGATCTTACATGTGGTGTAGTACTATAACTTTGTATTTGTTCACAATGGACATCTCTTTGAGAACTAATAAACTCAAAGCAAATCCATATTGAGCAGCTAGACAGATCAAGTACCGTGGGCAACGTCCCAAATGGGCAAGCTCCTCCGACTACTCTATTTTAGTTCCTCATTTTGAAATAGTCAATCCATTTGCACTGGAAACCCAATGTTGTATTTCCTGCATTCGATGTGATCCAATATCGGTGCGAACTTCGAACCCAAGTTTTGACAGGGGATATTTTGTGTTAAATTAGCCAGATCAAGCCCCCAAGGTTAGAATGCCTGCTGAACAGGCTGCTACTAGCATACCACTGGCACACAACCCAAACGGCAAGTGACAGGTACAGGCACTTCCACCTCTCACTTAAGCACAGGGTGCTTTGTCTTATTAGGGAGGGAGGCCGAGCGTTCACTCTTCGCCCCTTGTTTCAGTGCTGAATGCTCCTCCAGGAGACCTGCCACCTCCGCCATCCAAATCAGTCCACCTCCCACCCAGGATGACAGTAAGCCTTGTCCGAGAGAATGTGGCAGGAGGGAACCTCTCTCCTGTTTCTGGAGCGTGAGGGAGCTTGATGCTTTTTGTCCATTAAAATAAACATCAAATTGATCAGTAATACAGTGCAGACATTGTTGATGTTGTAAATGACTAATGTAGCTGGAAACAGCTGATTGTTAATGGAATATCTACATAGGCATACAGAGGCCCATTATCAAACACCATCACTCCTGTGTTCCAATGGCACGTCGTGTTAGCTAATCCAACTTCATCATTTTAAAAGACTAATTGATCATTAGAAAACCCTTTTGCAATTATGTTAGCACAGCTGAAAACTGTTGTTCTGATTTAAAGAAGCAATTAAACTGGCCTTCTACAGACTAGTTGAGTGTCTGGAGCATCAGCATTCGTGGGTTCGATTACAGGCTCAAAATGGCCAGAAACAAAGTCCTTTCTTCTGAAACTCATCAGTCTATTCTAGTTCCGAGAAATGAAGGCTACTCCACGCGAGAAATTGTCAAGAAACTGAAGATCTCATGCAATGATGTGTACTACTCCCTTCACAGAGCAGTGCAAACTGGCTCTAACCAGAATATAAAGAGTGTGAGGCCCTGGTGCACAACTGAGCAAGAGGACAAGTACATTAGAGTGTCTAGTTTGAGAAACAGATGCCTCACAAGTCCTCAATTGGCAGCTTCATTAAATAGTACCCGCAAAACACCAGTCTCAACGTCAACAGTGATGCTGGCTTTCTAGGCAAAGTTGCAAAGAAAAAGCCATATCTCAGACTGGCCAATAAAAATAAAATATTAAGATGGGCAAAAAAAAACACAGACACTGGACAGAGGACCTCTGCCTAGAAGGCCAGCATCCCGGAGTCGCCTCTTCACTGTTGAGACTGGTGTTATGCGGGTACTATTTAATGAATCTGCCAGTTGAGGACTTGTGAAAAGTCTGTTTCTCAAACTAGATACTAATGTACTTGTCCTCTTGCTCAGTTGTGCATCGGGGCATCCCACTCTTTCTATTCTGGTTAGAGCCAGTTTGCGCTGCTCTGTGAAGGGAGCAGTACAGTGTTGTACGAGATCCTTTAAAAAAAATGTTTTTTTTAAAACCATTAACAATGTCTACTCTGTATTTCTGATCAAATTGATGTTATTGTAATGTACAATTTTGTTTAGCTTTTCATTCAAAACAAGGACATTTCTAGGTGACCCCAAACTTTTGAATGTTAGTGTACAGTCCCTGAACAGGACGCTCGTTAGAATAAAAGACAAGTTCTTACCCTTTTCCAAACGGCGGGGGGGGGGGTTTCTCTTCCTTAAAACAAAATCTCCAGCCACAGTGCAGTGGTACTCTCTCTTCTGAAAGAGCATCAGATATGAACAGGCTTCAGGTCAGGTCAGAGGACCCTGGTGTATTTGGTGATATAGACTAATGTTCCTCACAGACACACCAGACAGGCACGCCTAGAAAAACACAGAAGTAGACGACATTTAATAAATGAGATGTCACAACAAAAAAACTTTTAAAAAAAAGAGGTCCTCTGTAGCTCAGTTGGTAGACTGAAACTTGCAATTCCAGAATAGTGTGTTCTATTTTCAGGAACAGCCATACGTAGAAACTGTATGCAGGCATGACTGTACGTTGCTTTGGATAAAAACATCTGCTAAGTGGCATATTATATTAGAAGAGTCTGGAACATACAGAGCAACATTGGTTTAAGAGTAAAAGCTCCATTGTAGATCATTATGAAACAGGGGGGGGGGGTTTAGCCTACACACCCCCAGTCATGCTAATAGCTTGTATCAGATTGAACAATACTTATGAAGATGTCAAATTTACATTCAAAACCATTGAATTACACATTTGATTGTACTGTGATATTTTAACGTGATGGACAATATTCACACTGTACAGCCAACTGCGAATCAACATTACAGCAACAAGACTTAATTATGTAAACCCACCGGGGTTTAAGATAAAGGAAAGGGTGCCACTTTAAAAAGAGCACTTACCAGATTACAATTGGGTCAACTCACCACTAAGCCCATCTCCTGTGGAATGTGCATACTAGCGCAGTATTGAGAATGAAAGCGTGATCGGGAATATAAAAAGATACGTCAAACTCCCTTACTCATCATCTTCATAAATACACATTACCTGACCGAGTACTATTCAAAAATCAGTCTAACTCCAACCAGTTGTGTGCTGGCCAGCACTGTTGGTAGAGCTAGTGTGGCAATGCTGAGGAACATACAGCTACATCCCAGAGGAAGGGAGGGATTGATCCACACACACAGACACACTTTTCCTAAACTACATGCTTCCTTTGTGGTAATAGTGAGGCCACGTCTTTTCGTATGTGCTATATGATTTAGGTTATCATAGAACTAAGTAGTCCTCTCTAGGAATCCTCTAAAGAACTAAGTAGTCCTCTCTAGGAATCCTCTAAAGAACTAAGTAGTCCTCTCTAGGAATCCTCTAAAGAACTAAGTAGTCATCTCTAGGAATCCTCTAAAGAACTAAGTAGTCATCTCTAGGAATCCTCTAAAGAACTAAGTAGTCCTCTCTAGGAATCCTCTAAAGAACTAAGTAGTTTGATGTGTCTGACCATTGTTTGAATCTGCTCCCCATATTTCCCATTCAGAGAGAACAAATCCACAGTCTAGTCTATCTGGAAAGGAAATGCTCAACATTTTCAAAGAGGGATTTTTTTTTCTCCCTGGGTTGTCGTGGGAAGAATGTGGAGGAGTAACCATTGGAGGAGTAACCATTCTCATTTCTGTACTGTTAACTGGTCAATCCTTCTGACAGTGGTTTGTGTTCAAGGCCGGTGGTGTTTTGGATTGCTGTTTATTTGCAAACATAATTTTGAAAAATCTGATAGCTGTAAGCGGCAGCCTATATTTGTAGGGATAGAGAGAGAATTTGGGATAGTAGTCATATATTTTTTGGGGGGCCCAGAATGTATACTCCTCATATCCTGAAACCAAGGCCAAAACAATCATACTATTTTACTGACTGTTGACAGATTATGTCAGAGCTCACAGCTGATGCTAATGGTTTTGTTAGTGTTGGCAGTTTAAGCCTGTCCCCTTCTCTCACCTACAAAGGGTTACAATACTCTAAAAATGACGGATGCCAACCCCAGATAATGGGGTTCTAGCCCTGAACAGCCGAAATAACCCTCCCAATTCCAAAAGCTACCCGTATCCCCCTCTCTCTCCCGCAATGGAATAAGTATATATATATATTTATTTATTTTTTAATCTTCTGTGCCCACTGTCCGAGCTGACATGTGATGTGCAACGTAAAGTTGTCACCATGAGGAGGCATGCTGGCTGGTTGTCAGCAGGTCAGGCAGAGAAGATCTTGTGGTCTCAGGAAACTGCCAGCAAGTGACTTGATATGGACATGGGGAGACTCAATTGAATTTCCTTGATTCCTCAAGTTTCTCTCTTCACCTTCCCAAAACCCATTGGATGAGAAGAAAGGAGGTCCCTCCCCTCTGACCTTCTAATTCAATGGGTTTTGGGAAGGTGAAGAGAGAAAAACTTGAGGAATCAAGGAAATTAAAATGAGATTCTCCCATAGACATGCTGACCCCTGACAGACCTTCTCCCTGAGACAACAGTGTTCATTGGCTAAATCTCTTCTGTTATTCCAACCAGGACTGGGGTTGTGAAGTGATGGATGTTATCAATGTGGCTTTATATATAAAATCAAAGAAAGCGAGAGAGTCATATTGACAGACACGGCAGGATAATACGACCAGCATGACAATTCCAGACATGAAAAGCCTATACAATATGCATGCATAGAAATGCAATCACATTTGTGGAAGGAATGAAGGTAGAAGGAATCATAATTCAATGGGCTACTCATTTAATTTTCCTCCCTCGCTTTTTCTCACACACACGCACACACAGATCTTTGCAAAAAAGATCATCCTAAACCAGATTAAATAAATGCATTTAAGAGCGGCAGGAATTGGAGAAAGAATTTCACTGCTCTGTGGAACTGCCAAGGAGCATATCGCCCAGAGAATCCATCCATGCTAATGTACTTAGCTATCTATGTGGTGCTCAGTGAGGCAGCACATGACTTGAGACAAAATTATTTTATATTCTGTTTATATCTAGAGATGGTGTAAATTCCTCTATATTAAGTCTGTACATTTAGCCTATTGCTAGCATCACCACTTCACCAAGTCAAATCCGGGTATGTGAAAATGTACTTAGCAAATAAAGCTTATTCTGATAGAGCCACCCAAAGGTTTGGTCTCAGGCTCAGCCCCAACACTTAACTGGCTGCTCCTCAAACGTGCTCTGAACTCATCTCACATGCCAGTCCTCAATGCACACAAAGGTCATTTTCACACAGTTCTGAGCTAAAGCTCGAATTAGGGTTTGATTATTTGTTTCTCCATTTGGTCCGGTTCGTTTTACATTCCATACATACATAGTAAAACTGAATTGGCTTCCTATTTCACAACAAAGCACCCTTCACTCATGCTGTCAAACACCCTTGTAAAACTGACTTTCCTACCAATCCTCGACTTCGGCAATGTCATTTACAAAATAGCCTCCAACACTCTACTCAGCTAGATGGATGCAGTCTATCACAGTGCCATCCATTTTGTCACCAAAGCCCCATATACTACCCACCACCGCGACCTGTATGCTCTCGTTGGCTGGCCCTCGCTTCATGTCCGTTGCCAAACCCACTGGCTCCAGGTCATCTATAAGTCATTGCTAGGTAAAGCCCCTCCTTATCTCAGCTCACTGGTCACCATAGCAGCACCCACCCGCAGCACGCCCTCCAGCAGGCATATTTCACTGGTAACCACCAAAGTCAGTTCCTCCTTCGGCCGCCTTTCCTTCCAGTTCTCCATTGCCAATGACTGGAACAAACTGCAAAAATCACTGAAGCTGGAGACTCATATCTCCCTCACTAACTTTAAGCACCAGCTGTCAGAGCAGCTCACAGATCACTGCACCTGTACATAGCCAATCTGTAAATAGCCCATCCAACTACCTCATCACCATATTGTTATTTATTTTGCACACCAGTATCGCTACTTGCACACTCAACTTCTGCATAACTATCACACCAGTGTTTAATTTGCCATATTGGCCTGTTTATTGCCTCACCCCCCTTATCCTAACTCATTTGCACACACTGTATATAGACTTTCTCTATTGTATGATTGACTATGTTTGTTTATTCCATGTGTAACTCTGTGTTGTTGTTTATGTCGCACTGCTTTGCTTTATCTTGGCCAGGTCGCAAATGAGAACTTGTCGTCAACTAGCCTACCTGGTTAAATAAAAGGTGAAATAAAACAATCCCAAATGCCAAAAATTGTTCATGTTAAAACTTCTTGGTGACTGGGGGGGGGGGGGCAGTATTGAGTAGCTTGGATGAATAAGGTGCCCAGAGTAAACTGCGTGCTACTCGGCCGTAAAAGCTAGAATATGCATTTAATTAGTGGAACTGGGATTCCTGGGAGTGCATTCTGATGAAGATCATCAAAGGTAAGTGAATATTTATAATGCTATTTCTGACTTCTGTTGACTGCACAACATGCCGGATATCTGTTTGGCTGTTTTAGTCTGAGCGCCAAACTCAGATTATTGCATGATATGCTTTTTCCGTAAGGTTTTTTGAAATCTGACACAGCGGTTGCATTAAGGAGAAGTTTATCTAAAGTTCCATGTATAATAGCTGTATCTTTTATCAATGTTTATTATGAGTATTTCTGTAAATTGATGTGGCTCTCTGCAATATCACTGCATGTTTTGGAACTACTGAACATAACACGCCAATGTAAAATTAGATTTTTGGATATAAATATGCACTTTATTGAACAAAACATACATGTATTGTGTAACATGAAGTCCTATGAGTGTCATCTGATGAAGATTAATTTGATCAATATTTCTGCTTTTTGTGACTCCTATCTTTGGCTGGAAAAATGGCTGTGTTTTTCTGTGACTTGGTGGTGACCTAACAATCATGTGGTTGAAATCCGACACTGTGGCTGGATTAACGAGAATTGTATCTTTAAAATGGTGTAAAAAAACGTGTATGCTTGAGGAATTTTAATTATGAGATTTTTGTTGTTTTGAATTTGGCGCCCTGCACTTTCACTGGCTGTTGGCGAGGTGGGATGCTACCGTCCCGAATATCCCAGAGGTTAAATCCATCTATGATTATAAAGAAACACAACTTGTGTCATCTTCATTACTTTCGATTTGCCCTTCGAACAACATGTGGGAGGAAACAGCGCAATACCTGTTCTAAGTGCTAGGGGAAGTCTATATTCAATAGCCTATATCCCCAGTACAGCCCCAGTCTCCCCTAATCTGCATCAGATGTGCTCAGAAATGTGCTGCTGTCAAAACCATTAATACGGTGCAATTCTGGTTCTTCTCCTTTGTTTGATCCTGAATACTTTGACTTGCAGCAAACCACACCACTGTACGAATTGGTACAAATTGAATCTGACCAAGACCACCATTTAATAAACCACATAGGTGGTGTGTTCACTTTACACCAGTCCAAACAAACCAAGTGGGCTAACACACCAGAGTTCGGAAAAAACGTTCCAAACCTATTCGCTGTGAAAGCCCCTTGGTGTTTTCCACAGAACTCAATGAGACATGGCAATAATTTCATGACATTTTGTGACCATAACAACAGATGATGAAGAACGCAAAGCTGAGTGAAGGACACATTATAATTGTGCTATGACTACCATTGCAAAATGAAAGTCATTTATCTTTGTTGTCTTTTTCTATAGCCTCTGATCGTTATGCGATTACATTGTGGTTTCTGTAACTTCCCCACAAACACAATCATTTTATTTCGATAATGACCATCTTTTTTTAGTCATGGCAAAGCATTAGCCTAATTCTGTCCCGATATAACAAAACGTCTTTGTGGAAAAAACAAATTCATTAAATGCAATCTTTTCAGCAAAAGCTTAATAAAGAGCACAGTTTTGAGCCGCGGCCGCTTCTATCCTTTAGGAGCTTTTAGTGCTGATAGAACTGGGAACATGGAGGATGAGCCAGGTAGTTTCCAGTCTTTCACTCTGTGATCATCTTTACATACTGTCAAAAGTTTTAGAACACCTACTCATTCAAGGGTTTTTCTTTATTTTTACTATTTTCTACATTATAGAATAATAGTGAAGACATCAAAACTATGAAATAACCCATATGCAAACATGTAGTAACCAACAAAAAAATAGTGTTTAACAAATCAAAATGTATTTTCTATTTGAGATTCTTCAAACAGCCACCCTTTGCCTTGATGTCAGCTTTGCATTCTCTCAACCAGCTTCACCTGGAATGCTTTTCCAACAGTCTTGAAGGAGTTCCCACATATGCTGAGCACTTGTTGGCTGCTTTTCCTTCGCTCTGTGGTCCGACTCATCCCAAACCATCTCAATTGGGTTGAGGTTGGGTGATTCTGGAGGCCAGGTCATCTGATGCAGCACTGCATGACTCGCCTTCTTGTTGAAATAGTCCTTACACAGCCTGGAGGGTGTGTTTTGGGTCATTGTCCTGTTGAAAAACAAATGATAGTACCACTAAGCGCAAACCAGATGGGATGGCGCATCGCTGCAGAATGCTGTGGTAGCCATGCTGTTTAACTGTGCCTTGAAATCCACAAATTAACGTTTAACAAGGCACACCTGTTAATTGAAATGCATTCCAGGTGACTAACTCATGAAGCTGGTTGAGAGAATGCCAAGAGTGTGAAAAGCTGTCAAGGCATAGGGTGGCTACTTTGAAGAATCTCAAATATAAAATGTGTTAGGTCTAGAGGTCGACCGATTATGATTTTTCAACGCCGATACCGATTAATTGGCAGACTTAAAAAAATATATGTATTTGTAATAATGACAATTACAACAATACTGAATGAACACTTATTTTAACTTAATATAATACATCAATAAACTCAATTTAGCCTCAAGTAAATAATGAAATGTGTTGAATTTGGTTTAAATAATGCAAAAACAAAGTGTTGGAGAAGTAAAAGTGCAATATGTGCCATATGTGCAATATGTGCCAAAGCTAACGTTTCAGTTCCTTGCTCAGAACATATAAAAGCTGGTGGTTCCTTTTAACATGAGTCTTCAATATTCCCAGGTAAGAAGTTTTAAGTTGTAGTTATTATAGGACTATTTCCCTCTATACCATTTGTATTTCATTAACCTTTGACTATTGGATGTTCTTATAGGCACTTTAGTATTGCCAGTGTAACAGTATAGCTTCCGTCCCTCTCCTCGCTCCTCCCTGGGCTCGAACCAGCAACACAACGACAACAGCCACCATCGAAGCAGCGTTACCCATGCAGAGCAAGGGGAATAACTACTAGAAGGCTCAGAGCTAGTGAAGTTTGAAATGCAATTAGCGCGCGCTAACTAGCTAGCCATTTCACTTCGGTTACACCAGCCTCATCTCGGGAGTTGATAGGCTTGAAGTCATAAACAGCGTAATGCTTGACGCACAACGAAGAGCTGCTGGCAAAACGCACAAAAGTGCTGTTTGAATGAATGTTTACGTGCCTGGTTCTGCCTACCACCTCTCAGTCAGATACTTGTATGCTCAGTCAGATTATATGCAACGCAGGACACGCTAGATAATATCTAGTAATATCAACCATGTGTAGTTAACTAGTGATTATGATTGATTGTTTTTTTATAAGTTTAATGATAGCTACCAACTTACCTTGGCTTACTGCATTCGCGTAACAGGCAGTCTCCTTGGGGAGTGCAACTAGAGAGAGGCAGGTCGTTATTGCGTTGGACTAGTTAACTGTAAGGTTGCAAGATTGGATCCTCCGAGCTGACAAGGTCTATCGTTCTGCCCCTGAACAAGGCAGTTAACCCACTGTTCCTAGGCCGTCATTGAAAATAAGAATGTGTTCTTAACTGACTTGTTAAATAAAGGTATATAAAAAATAAAAATTAGTTATGAAAACTTGAAATCGGCCCTAATTAAATCGGACATTCCGATTAATCGGTCGACCTCTAGTTAGGTCATAGTTTTGTTGATGTCTTCACTATTATTCTACAATGTAGAAAATAGCAAAAATAAAGAAAAACCGTGGACTGAGTAGGAGTCCAAACTTTTGACTGGTACTGTATAAATCACCAACTCCATAGTGTCAGCCTGGAAGTTGTAATTACACATGGACGTTAAAGCTTAATCCCTAGACACACCAAAATAAAATAACCACTGCATTTTCTCTCAGAAAAAAAACAATGGATAAAAGAGAACCTCTACTGGCAACTTCACCAAAACAGTTTAAAACAGCTAGTTACCATATAAAACCATACAAACAGCTAGCTCCCATAGATATTTTTATTTTATTTAACTAGGCAGGTCGGTTAAGAACAAATTCTTATTTGACTGCCTACCCCGGGACAAACCCTCCCCTAACCCCGGACGACGCTAGGCCAATTGTGCGCCGCCCTATGGGACTCCAGATCACGGCCAGTATAAAACAGCTAGTTACCATATAAATACATTTTAAAAACAGTGTAAAAATATTACATGAAGCAGAAACACCTTAGGGCTCCTCTAAAACAACACTACCTACATTCCTGTGCTGTGGGAATGAAGGCTTTTAGTTAAAGAGAACATTTTAGCGCTCGCTTCTCCTGAATAGGTCAAGACTGAGGCAGCAGCTGAGGTATAAGCGACCTAGATCAAGAACTAACGCATGGATGAAGTGGATTCTGGAAGGGAGGTTAGATGCATGTATGATGAGTTCACTGACAACTGGCCTAGATGCTCAAGATTAAAGAGCCAAGCTTACAGGAGTGCAGCTCATCGTTTACATTCACGTCCCCGAACAACAAGCTCTAAGCCAGGCAATCTGTGTGTGTTCCTCTGAGCCAAAGGGCCATGTCCTAGTACAATCTCAGAAAATGTAGATGACCTTCACCAGCTCAGAGTTGCTAAAAAACAGTGTCCTATAAATGAGAGATTGATTGCAGCTCACATTTAGTGCCCCATGCCATGTCGGCTGAACATAATATAGGCTTTGCCACAGCCTATCGCACAGTTCTCACAGAACCTTGATCGCCCCGTTATTGCCCCGTTATCTCACAGCAGAGCTAGTCTGCCTTCTTAACATATGTATCATATTGTAAGTAGTAAGTAATGCAATGTTAACTCTGATTGTATCCCAAAGTAATCATTAAAACAACATCCCAGAAAGCAGCCTCATGTGTTTGTGCCTGATAAGTGGAGCTAGTTTCCCACCGGAGGGGCCCTGAGGCAAATGAAGAAAATACATTTTTCCTTCCTTCCAGGTTGCACATTCAATCTCTTCCCCATACAGTCCCAGACAACAGATGGAAACAGCAGGAGAAATTACACACACACAGCACCAGTGTCGCGCCATATCGGATGTGCACGTGGGTGCAAGGCACTGGAAACTAGAGCAACAAAGGCAGACACTTAAAAAGTTCAGATTGGGGGGGAAAGAAAACAGTCCTCGCGTCAGCAGTTCTGCAGCGCAGAGAACAGGCTTCAGGCTTTAACAAAATCAGGGCTAAGATCCTTATTATCTTATAGACTAGAGGAAGGCATGCGAGTCTGCAGAAAAGCCCAGCCCCTGCTTAGACATATATAGGCCTAGTGCACCTAAACACAAGCTTAGGCTGATCATATTGTGCTGCCAGGGAAAAAAACAGTGTTTATTCCACAAGCAAATAGAGTAGCCAGCCTAATAGAAAAAGTAGCCAACCAGAGTTTGTCTAGAATGTCATTGTTTACTGTAACATTAAGATTTCCCTTCACTGGAAGTAAGGGGCCCAGCCCGAACAATGAAAAACCACCGCAGTCCATTATTCCTCCACCAAACTTTACAGTTGGCACGATGCATTGGAGCAGGTAGCATTCTCCTGGCATCCTCCAAACCCAGAGCCGTCTGTTGGACTGCCAAACGGTGAAGCGTGATTGCGTTGCTCCAGCTACCAATATATTTGGGCTGCTACACTGCACATTATTACATTGTACGCTTTGCCTGTGAACATCTGTTCTAAGCTTGTACACCAGGCCAGCTGACGCTTGGTATTGCGCATGGTGATCTTAGGCTTGTGTGCGTGCGGCTCGTCCATGGAAACCCATTTCATGAAGCTCCCGACAAACAGTTCTTTCAGAGTCAGTTTGGAACTCGGTAGTGAGTGCTGCAACCGAAGACAGGCGATTTTCATGTGCTACAGCACTCAGCCGTCCCGTTCTGTGAGATTGTGTGGCCTACCACTTTGCGACTGAGCAGTTGCTGCTCCTAGATGTTTTCATTTCACAGTAACAGCACTTACAGCTAACAGGGGCAGCTCAAGCAGGGCAGAAATTTGACAAACGGACTTGTTGACGGTGCAAAGTTAAAAGTCACTGAGCTCTTCAGTAAGGCCATTTAACTACAAATGTTTGTCTATGGAGATTGAATGGCTGTGTGCTCGATTTTATACACCTGTCAGCAACGGGTATGGCTGAAGTCGCCGAATCCACTAATTTGAAAGGGTGTCCACGTACATTTGGTCATGTAGTGTAGTTTCACTCGGTCTAATGCTAACTAGAGTTCACCCGAATCTGGGGAAGTAGATAAAGGGCAAATAAACAATTTATATGGGATGTGCAAATTCATGCTCTCTTCCTCAGTGTAAAGACATTTGACTGCCACCACAGCATACACAAGAGGTGGGACAGTCAGACTGTCACACCAGCAGTGTTTCCCTGTCATCGCTGACTTGGTGAGTGACAGGCACCTGTCCTACCAATAGATCGCTAGTAATGCATATATCTTTCATTCCGGCGGGAGAGGGTTCGGCAGAATTTTTTCTGACTACCGAATTGTAAAGTAGCCTAATTAATTTAAATGGAAAAAGTAGCCGGCTGAAAATGAGTAAATCGGCTGTATAACAGACAGTCGGCGCTAGTGGAAAAGACTGGAATAAAACAGAACTTTTTATTTTATTTTACTTGGCAAGTCATTTAAGAACAAATTCGTATTGACAATGACGGCCTAGGAAGAGTGGGTTAACCGCCTTGTTCAGTGGCAGAAAAACAGATCTTTACCTCGTCAGCTCTGGGATTCGGGGCGGCAGGGTAGCCTAGTGGTTAGAGCATTGGACTAGTAACTGGAAGGTTGCAAGTTCAAACCCCCGAGCTCTAACCACTAGGCTACCCTGCCGCCCCGAATCCCAGAGCTGACGAGGTAAAGATCTGTTTTTCTGCCACTGAACAAGGCGGTTAACCCACTCTTCCTAGGCCGTCATTGTCAATACGAATTTGTTATTAAATGACTTGCCAAGTAAAATAAAAAGTTGTTTTATTCCAGTCTTTTCCACTAGCGCCGACTGTCGTTCTGCCCCTGAACAGGCAGTTAACCCACTGTTCCTAGGCCGTCATTGAAAATAAGAATTTGTTCTTAACTGACTTGTCTAGTTAAATAAAGGTAAAATAAAAACATTCAATCTAGCAGCCTTTCAGTTATTAGTCCTGCGCTCTAACCACCCAACATCAACGCTTAGATTACATTTCTCAAGAATAACTGTTGTTGCAAAGAGAAATAATGAACTAGAAATGCCCTTCATGTTACAGTAGGAGAGACAGGGATGCAAACTGCTGAGGGCCCAAAAAGGTGACACTTTTTTGTTGAGGCACTGAAACATGAAAAATCCCTGCTTGCTGGAAAATGCAGGTTTTAACTAATTAAACAACAAAGAATATTATCTACATGATCAGTCTCTGTGTGTAAAATAAAGTGGTTTCTGTGAACCTAACTCCCAGCTAAAAATTTTTTTTTTTTGTCTAGACTTTACTGCAAATGAAGTCTTGAGAAAAAAACAATACACTATTATTGCAGTTAGCCATGACAGCATTTATAATAGAACGCTTGTGACCACATACATAAATATTGCACTTAGAGGAGAAAAACATCTTATAGTAGATATATAATGGGAAAAAAAAACTGCCATTCTATTATAGTGGCCACTATAGATATAGATCAAGCACACAAGGCTACATGTGTGCAAAAATAACATTCACTGAGTTTAAAAAATACTAAAAATAGAATCCCCCCCTCAAACACATGTTACTGTCAAGTTAAACAACAAAAAAACTATATATTTGGGCTGCTACACTGCACATTATTACATTGTACACTTTCTGCCTGTGGACATCTGTTCTACAATGTGCCATCAAAAGTGAGAAAGAGGAAAAGTGTGTGGTGTTCCTTTCACCTCTATAGTGGCATCCAGCTTAATCCAGGTCCAGCTCCACTTGATCCCTGAATCCACTTGTTCAACAAGCAATGCCTAATTTTCACCTAATACTGGTGGTCACACGGGGTGGCAGGTAGCCTAGTGGTTAGAGTGTTGGGCCAGTAACCGAAAGGTTGCAAGATTGAATCCCCGAGCTGACAAGGTAAAAATCTGTCGTTCTGTCCCTGAACAAGGCAGTTAACCCACTGTTCCTAGGCCGTCATTGAAAATAAAAATGTGTTCAACGAGGCAAGCTGGACTTGCCTAGTTAAAGAAAGGAAAAATAATTAAATAAATTCACCCAATTCTCTCATTCTGAAAATGAACCACATACTGTAGAGGGAAAACATTAGTTAACAGCTAGTGGTTAGTTCGTTAGCTAGTTCACATTTCAGATTGCCAGGGTCCAGTAAGCAACTAACGCGTTAACTTGAGGAACGGCAAGGAGTCGTATACCAGTTAATACTATAGCAAATTGGTTAGGTTACTAATGTTAGCTAGTGTTACAACCTCATATTGTTCACGGTCTGACTTTATAAGCAAGCTAATAAACACCATAAACTCGATTATTTTATCAGATAAATTGGCTAACGTCGCTCAACATTTCTGGCTAGCTAACGGACAATTCAATCCAGATAGCAAGATACAATGCACTTGTTAACACTTGTTCCACCACACTTTCTCTCTCACCTCAAAAACTTTCCAAATGCCAATAGTTGTTCGGTTACAGCTCATGAAGTACGCTTCATCACCTTCTCATTCCTGTCTCCGTGGTCAGGCTTCTCACCTACCTCTTCCTTATTGTTCAGTGGACACGCTGCTGTAACTGGGAAGCCGACTTTCCAGAACGCGCGTTGATGCTGTAACTAGTAAATTGGTTGTCTCTTCTTTCTTCAGTCTGGTGCTGCACTGCATTATGTTATGTAAACGATTGGCTGAGCCTTGGATACAGCAGCCAGTATTGCTCCAAACGCCCATCACTCGTTTGTTTACAGTAGTGATCCAACCCCCCTTACTAAACTTTTCTTATCGGATCTACATGAATCACGTAGGTCACCTATTTTGGATTCAAATGTCAAATTTAATCAAAAGGTGGCTAGTTTGCATCCCTGGAGAGAAGGGGGGGGGGATATGCCCTTCATGTTACAGTAGGCTATGTCAGAGAGAGAATAGGGGTGCAGTATGCCCTTCATGTTCCAGTAGGAGAGAGAAGGGGGAGCAGTATGCCCTTCATGTTACAGTAGGAGAGAGAAGGGGGAGCAGTATGCCCTTCATGTTACAGTAGGAGAGTGAAGGGGGAGCAGTATGCCCTTCATGTTCCAGTAGGAGAGTGAAGGGGGAGCAGTATGCCCTTCATGTTACAGTAGGAGAGTGAAGGGGGAGCAGTATGCCCTTCATGTTACAGTAGGAGAGAAGGGGGAGCAGTATGCCCTTCATGTTCCAGTAGGAGAGTGAAGGGGGAGCAGTATGCCCTTCATGTTACAGTAGGAGAGAGAAGGGGGAGCAGTATGCCCTGCATGTTACAGTAGGAGAGTTAAGGGGGGAGCAGTATGCCCTTCATGTTACAGTAGGAGAGAAGAGGGGAGCAGTATGTTTTTCATATGTCAGAGAGAGAACGGGGGTGAGCAGAATGTGAGCACTGACACAGATCTACTGCAACAGCAAGCTCAAATCAGTCTTTCCCAGAAGACAGAAATACATGCAGTTCAGAAAAATGTATCGGAAGATTGGATAGAACATTCCAGCGTGCAATGTAATAAGAAAATAAATCAGATGTCCATGTGAGATGGGTGTGTTCCAGGGTGTAGGGACTCTGGTGCAACCGAAGGTCTCAGGCTCCACGCCAGCCAGAGCAGTGGAATTACATAATGAAGTGTTTCTAGAGCAGAGAGGCTTGAACTGCTGCCTGCCACATCTCTCCTCTACGTTTCATCAGCCCCCCCCCCCCCCCATGACAACTCCACCTTTGTCAGCTCTCCAGTGAAATAACACAGACAGGGAAGCAAAAACAAGTCAGTCATTTTTGTCACCGCTCTTGACATTTGAACCCAATTTTTTTTCTCCCTCCAGCAGCCATGTAATTCAAACAGCTTGCTTGCCTGGAAGAGATCACACTTCGGCTGACAGAAGGAAAAGAAGCAAGTGAAATAAATAGCAGTGTGCATTGAGATGAGCAAAATCAGTCATTCATTCCGTTTGAGCAAGTTATAAAAAAACAATTTTTGAAAAAACAATTTAACTGAGACGAAATGCCAATTCTGGCCTTGACCATGTCTGGGATTGAGCATTTCGTCCTGGGCTGTGTGATGCAGTGACCCTTCTCTGCTTTCCGCTGTTGTTTTCTCTGTCTGCAAACACTGCGCAGTAAACACATTGACACAATCTCACAACCTGGAATGGAACAAGTACACAGGCTGCATAATCAAATGATTGAATTAAATTCCACTAAAAGGAGCAGTTGCTATATAATTGTAAAACAGTGCATGACAATCTCTTCAGTTTTTGCTTCATTTAAAGTGAACAATTCTGGAGTGTAGGGCTCAGTCGCATCTGCTTTCTGCAACTAATACCCATCAAGACACTGGTGCCTGACATCATTAGGGATGTAAAACAGTGACCCGGCCACTGGAGTTTAGCTGCTTGTTAAGAAACATACCTACTGGACATCTACACATGACAACTTTTACATGGAGAATCCATTTACTGGCAAGATTAGGAAAAAAAAACTTAGGCATGACATGCCAACACAAAACTCTGAACCTACACATGACCGAAGTGAAATGGCTGGCTAGTTAGCATGCGCTAATAGCGTTTCGAACTTCACTCGCTCCGAGGTTGTTTCCCTTGCTCTGCATGGGTAACGCTGCTTCGATGGTGGCTGTTGCCGATGTGTTCCTGGTTCGAGCCCAGGTAGGAGCGAGGAGAGGGACGGAAGCTATACTGTTACACTGGCAATACTAAAGTGCCTATAAGAACATCCAATAGTCAAAGGTTAATGAAATACAAATGGTAGAGAGAAAAATAGTCCTATAATTCCTATAATAACAACTACATCTAAAACTTCTTACCTGGGAATATTGAAGACTCACGTTAAAAGGAACCACCAGCTTTCATATATTCTCATGTTCTGAACAAGGAACTTAAACGCTAGCTTTCTTCCATGGCACATATTGCACTTTTGCATTATTTAAACCAAATTGAACATGTTCCATTATTTATTTGAGGCTAAATTGATTTTATTGATGTATTATATTAAGTTAAAATAAGTGTTCATTCAGTATTGTTGTAGTTGTCATTATTCCAAATAAATAAAAATTGTCTGATATGTCGGTATCGGCTTTTTGTGGTCCGCCAATAATCGGCGTTGAAAAATCATTATCGGTCGACCTCTAATGCATACCACACAAGACATACCACCAGGGGTCTCTTCACAGACCCCAAGTCCAAAACAGACTCTGAGAAATGCAGAGTACTATATAGAGCCATGACTACCTGGAACTCTATTCCACATCAAGTAACTCAAGCGGGCAGTAAAATCATATTGAAGAAACATAAAAACTACACCTTATGGAACAATGCAGACTGTGAAGACACACACACACACACACACTAAAATTTAATATTGTGGTATTATACATTCTGCATTGTAGATATGTAGTGGTGTAATAATATCCTATATCATGTACAGTTTATTTTTGTGTTGACATTGCCTTAATCTTGTTTGGACACCAGGAAGAAGAGCTGCTGCCTTGGCAGGAACTACTGGGGATGCTTAACCTGTCTTGGGATAAGGGGGCAGTATTTTCACCTCCAGATGAAAAGCGTGCTCAAATTAAACTGCCTGCTACTCAGGCCCATAAGCTATGATATGCATATAATTAGTAGATTTGGATCGAAAACACTAAAGTTTCCAAAACTGTTAAAATAATGTCTGTGAGTATAACAGAACTGATATGGCAGGCAAAAACCAGAGGAAAATCCAACTGGAAAGTACTATTATTTTGAAAGGCTGTTTTTCCATTGAAAGCCTATCCACCATAAAAATACTTAGGATCCAGTTCACGGGCTCTATGGCTTCCTCTCCATGTGGCCAGTCTTTAGGCATTGTTTCAGGCTTTTACTCTGAAAAATGAGGGAGATATACCACTTTCAATCAGTGGCCAGTGGAAATTTCCAGACATCAGCCATGCGCCTGATCGGGAACGCGCCTTTCTTGTTTCTCCTTTTCTATTGACAAAGCTTTTGTCCGGTTGAAATATTATTGACTATTTATGACAAAAACAACCGGAGGATTGATTTTAAACATCGTTTGGCATGTTTCTACAAACTTTTATTGTACTTTTAAAAATACTTAGTCTGCCCGCGCCTTGTGCATTCAGATTAGTGGACAAAACGCTCGAACAAAAAGGAGGTTTTTGGTCATAAAGAGGGACACTATCAAACAAAACAAAAATGAATTGTCTAACATGGAGACCTGGGAGTGCCACCAGATGAAGATCAAAAGGTAAATGCTATTTCTGACTTTTGTGACACTTCTCCTTGTTTGGAAAATGGCTGTATGGGTTTCTGTGGCTAGGCGCTGACCTAACATAATCTCAAAGTGTGCTTTCGCCGTAAAGCCTTTTTGAAATCTGACACAGCGGTTGCATTAAGGAGAAGTTTCTTTATTCGTATGTTTAACACTTGTATCTTTTATCAATATTTATGATTTCTGTTATTTGATGTGGCTCTCTGCACTGTCACCGGATGTTTGTTTGAGGCAATGCATTTCTGAACATAACACACCAATTTCAAATGAGGTTTTGGACATAAAGATAAACTTTATCGAACAAACACACATTTATTGTGTAACATGAAGTCCTGTGAGTGCCATCTGATGAAGATCAAAGGTTAGTGATTAATTGAATCGCTATTTCTGACTTGTGAGCCCTCTCCTTGGCTGGAAAATGGCTGTACGGTTTTCTGTGACTAGGCGCTGACCTAACAATCGTTTGCTGTGCTTTCGTCGTAAAGCCTATTTGAAATCGGACACTGTGGTTGGATTTACAAGAAGTTTGTCTTTAAAATGGTGTAAAATACAAGTATGTTTGAGGAATTTTAATTATGGGATTTCTGTTGTTTTGAATTTGGCGCCCTGCAATTTCACTGGCTGTTGTCGAGCTTGTACCAGAGAGGTTAATTAACACCAGGAAGAAGAGCTGCTGCCTTTGCAGGAACTAATGGGGGCCCTTAATAAATACAAAATATTATAAGTGCAGATACAGGGCTGCAAATCAATAGAATGATTGACTGCACCTGAGACCCAAAGTCACAAAATGGACAGCAGTCAGCTTCACATCCATAAGGAAATACTGTTTAGTCCTGCTGGGAGAGACCTGGCCTACAATCTCTGACTAAACACTTTCGTGAACGCTTCTCATCAATTCTTCATATTCAGAACAAGACATGGCACCATCCCTGACTGATAAAAGGAATCTAAATCTACATCAGTCATTGTGACAGGTCCATACTGTGGAGCATGACATCAGTGAAAACCTGGACTGTAACAAAAGGAAACCTGGAGCAGGCTCAAGGCTGGGCGAAATCAGTTGATAGCAATAGAACATGGGACTGGACGGACACACACAATATTTGTGTGTAGAATAGATAGCTTGATGTAAACTGTAATATAAAATAGTGAAATCTCCACAGTAAACATATCACTAAAGCCTACTGTAGACTGGGACCATCATGCCAATCTAAACTGGGGGGGGGGGGGGGGGAGAAAAAAAAAATCACATAGCAGACTTCCCACTGTATCACGGCTGACTGAAAATGAAAGGTATGGCAGGCTGATACCTGCGGGATGGTATACCACTGTGTGTGTGTATGCATGTCGACTAATTCACGTTGGCTGAATGGAGATTTGCTTCTCTGGATCCATGTGATTATAAATGCAGGCTTAATACTAACACTAACAGTATAGGCCACCTACAGTGGTAGAGCTGCATGGCTCATTCCCACCAGATTATGGGATCATACACAGATTAACATTATAGCCTACTCAGCATTATTCCAGTCATTTTTGCTGCTGGCCTGGCCGGGCATTTATCATGATGCTAACAGGTGAATTTTAGACTTCACCGGTTTGTCAGATCAGTGGATTTGACATGCTGGTAAATACCTGTCGTTGTGATTGGCATTTTATAAACCTTACAGCGTGACAAATGTACACTGGTAATGAGAGAGTATGCACTGAATCATGTGTGTTTATGAGGAGTCTTGTTCAAATTAAAGGTGTTGCAACCCTGAGTGTCAGCTGGCAACGGCCAATTGAGTAAAACAGCCTAACTACTGTGCTAAGGGCACTAACCGTAGGGTTTTGCTAATTTGACACACACTGAAACATGGTGACTCACGTGTCAGAGGCTCATTACTGTCAACAATGCTGTTCACATCAATTGTGAGAACGTGGACATCAGCCAAATCTAAATTGGTGTAGATTAGTTGGTGAGAATCTCTCCTAATGAAATCAATATGGACGTGGATGACACTGTCGTCGGGTCAAACCGGACTAATCAGAAGACGGGCACAAGCTGCATTAAAGGAAGACTCCTACTGCCAACAAACTGCTTCAACTCTGGTCTCCACAGAGCAAATAAGTGACTCATTAGTACAAAACAGTGGCACATTCCTATAGCATTTAGACACGGTCTATGTCATGATATAATAAACTGCATTCCGAACATGCGAGCAGACAGCGAGTCTGCATTTTTCTATCACTTAACTGCTCTCAGTAAATCCTAATTCCATTTCAACCAGTCAAAATAAATAATTCAGTAGAATAAACATAAGGAGCTGAGCTACGCCAAACAAATTACATTAGTGTGGTTTACAATAGTAGCAAGGACACCTGGATAATCATTAGCGTAAGACCAGGGATCAACAGAGCAATCCCAGTCATTACAGAAAATCAGCTAGTTGTCTCCTCGCATGCAGACAAAACACGTAATGAACCAGGGCCGGTTTCCTGATAAAACTTTGGCTTTCGTGTGTTTTAACAAATACATCTTCCCTATTAAAAATGGCCGAAGATGTAACATGCTTTTCTCAGAACAGCACGCAGAGAGAACGATCGCTAAGTGCGTCGTTGGAGCATGTTGTTTCGACACTGACAGGATGGAAAGAACTGGAGCACTGCTCTCAGATTCCCCTTCTCCATTCAAATCTTCCCTTGACATCATTTCACAATACTGACGACAGATCAGCTCCTAGAGATATTTTAGGCGTACCACCTACGGCTGCAAATATTGAGGCGGCTTATCATAGAAAAATGCACAAAATCACAGATTTGCCACGTCATTGCGCACGTTAGGCTACACATTAAATATACGGAGACAAATTACAGACAGCATACTTGACTATATAACGTATTTCCATGATTTATATTTTAATGCAGTCATCTCAGGTTGCTTATTTGTATCAACTGCAAAGACATTGGCAACTTTGTATTTGTAGTCAGCTTTATTCTGAAGTTATCAGTGCTCACAGAGAGATGGATAAACCGTGTGATTCTATGTTTCTGAGATTCTGTGTATAAAGTGATGCAGGAGGGCAAAAAAATAATCAAATGACGCACTTAGTTGTTCTACGAGTGGTCTACGGCAGGTGTTCGATTACGAGTGTTTTCAAGAGCAAAGTTAATAACGATGGTTTCGGGAAACAGCTCGGAGATTTAGCGATGCTTCTATGAAGGTTCAATGGGTGAACTTAGCCTTAAGAAGCTTTTGGAAAACCGGTCCCTGGACTTTGAATACAGTATGTCTGACTTGGAGGGTTTTTTACAAGGGATGGAAGCCTAGGAATTACATCTAATGAAAGAGTAAACTTGCCTGTCACTGTGCCTTACTTTAGAGCAGTTTGACAGATCTCTTCTATCATGATCTGTCACTTTCTGAATTTAAACCCCATACATTTCCAGAACATCACATGCACCTTGTTAATGAAGTCAAGCGGCTCGTCCTGCCAAGAGATAAGAGACCAGCTGCCGATGTATCCCACTGTGAATGAGAAGGAGTTGATACTTGGGCGAGTTTAACACAAATGTTGACAGAGGCAAAGTGTGTTGACAGAGAGGCAAAGTGTGTTGACAGAGTCAAAGTGACAGCTTGCTCAGTGTTGGTTCCAGCCGAGAGGGTGACTGGGCAGCTAGGCAGAACTTGGCAGTGCCCCTTGCGAAGAAAAATTGCTATGCAGTCCCCAGATTTGGCACGCTTCTCCCAGAGATGAATTACTCTTTCCTCCACGTCGAACAGAATGAGCGCTGAAGGGGAGAGAAACGCTGGCTGACTGGCACAACAAGGACGAGGACCAGTGACAGGCAGTCAAAGGCATTACGTGGCTCGGTCCCTTCACTTCTGGCTACCAAACAACCCACAGGCAGGAACAGTTTTGAGATGAAGGGAAAATTATTAGACCAAAAGGTGAGTTCAAAACAGTTCACCTGACAGGACTGAATCCAAACTTTACACTTGATTTTATGTGCATTTTCCATTTACTGTACTTTGCCACATTTGGTGACGACGAAATCTGAAAACACTCTGGAGAAAATATGGGTTAGGTACACCTTAAGACAAAAAAATGACAAGGGTTTGAGTGAGAAGACTAACTGGTGTCTCCAAGTGGCCACACCTCTCCAGAGTGTGCACAGTTCAAGTAATTTCAATGCACTTTTATGACTCAAAGAAGAATCTTCAACTATAAAGGCGTTTTTTTAAGTTATCCTAGCTGTGCTGTTGAGGAACTAGAGCAAACACACTTGCAGTTGTTTTGTTTGGAACTCAGCCCTGCATCCCCGCCATCACACAATCACTGTTGTTGTTTACGCAATCCAAAAACGGCCCATTATAAATCAATCTGGGTCAGGTGGGCATCATTTGAAAGCTTGTTCTACTGCCAACATGTCTAGATACGTTATAACGTACGATCTTACAGTGTTAGGCTTTCACAGGGCAACCGATCATAATTTTGATCGGCATACAAAAGGGGTCATGCATGTATTCAGGTGCGTGTTCCACAGCGAATTTCCTCCACAATAGTCAAACATGTTCACAATAGCACACCATGGCATCTGGTAAATGTACATCATAGTGATGATAAACTTTGACACTGTATATGACATGAGTTTTATGATATGGAAATGTGACGTGCACGTTTGGACTCACGGGTGTTCGGATTGGTTGTATGACAGAGGTATTTATTATAACTCTCAACGTCTCATCCTTCAAAATACATCATCCTCTTAATTTACAGTGATTGGGGACATTGCCCTTTGTAGGGTGCCGTTAAAAATGTGTGCCCTGGCACTTATCGTAAGAGTGTTAACCCCAGTGTCCTGGCTAAATTCCCAATCTGGCCCTCATACCATCATGGCCACCTAATCATCCCCAGCTTCCAATAGGCTCATTCATCTCCCCGTAACTATTCCCCAGGTCATAAATGAGAATGTGTTCAGTCAACACACCTGGTAAAACGTGTAAATGTGTTTCTTTATACAGTATTTCCCCTCCCTCAAAATAATTTGCCGACGTTTCCCAATTAGCGCGGGGGGGGGGGTATTGGGGCAAGTTATTGTCGCTCAAGTTCAGAATGGCTGTCAGTCAAAACTCATACAGCTCAGAGCCTGAGCTCTGGCGTCATGTATAGCATGTTACTGAACAGCCACTGGGTTCCAATTTAGGTGTTTAACAGGGTCCAAATTAGCAATTTTCAACCCGCGTACAGGTACGAGTGTAAAGGGTAACGTTAGGCAGTTAAGTTAGCGGCCATTTAATTTAGTGGCATTAAGGTGAGTTGTTTTGCTTTGGTAGGAAAAGTGCTGCCAGAATGTATAGAATCGATTTAGGCAGCGGTTAGTAGGCCACTCAATATTTAATGACAGCGTGCTGACAAATATATACTGAACAAAAATATTTAAAAACTCAAAATGTCAAGTGTTGGTCCCATGTTTCATGAACCTAAATTAAATATCCCAGAAATGTTCCATACACGCAAAAAGCTTATTTCTGAAATGTGCAAGTGTTTACATCACTGTTAATTTCTCCTTTGCCAAGATAATCCATCCACAGGTGTGGCATATCAAGAAGCCGATTAAACAGCATGATCATTATACAGGTGCAACTTGTGCTTGGGAATATATGTCTCAAGTTGGGGGAGCGTGCAATTGGCATGTTGAATGCAGTGATGTCCACCAGAGCTGTTTCCAGAGAATTTCATGTTAATTTCTCTACCACATCTTTTTAGAGAAATTGGCAGTACGTCCAACCAGCCTCACAACCATGTGTAACCCCGCTAGCCCAGGACCTCCACATCCGGTTCCTTCACCTGCGGGATCATCTGAGATCAGCCACCCGGCCAGCTGATGAAACTGAGGAGTATTTGTGTCTGTAATAAAGCCCGTTTGTGGGGGAAAACTCAATCTGATTCAGCTGGACCTGGCTCCCGAGTGGGTGGGCCTATGCCCTCCCAGGCCCACCCATGGCTTTGCCTCTTCCCAGTCATGTGAAATCCATTGATTAGGACCTAATGAATTGATTTGAATTGACTGATTTCCTTAAATGAACTGTAACGCAGTAAAATTGTCTAAATGGTTGCATGTAGCGTTTATATTTTTGTAGAGTATATTTTAGACTACAGAGCCAAATGGCGGGACACGAGAGTTGATATTATTACTGTTACTATTTATTAATACTATTTATTTAAGCTGCTATACAAAGTCACTTTCCTAGTCTTAATTCATTTTGATTAATCGTTCATACTGCTATTACTACTACTACTTATTTTTGGACTTTGAGAAGGCAGTCTATGGGGGTACCACAGGGTTCTCAGGCAGACTCTCTTCTCTGTATATATCAATGATGTCGCTCTTGCTGCGGGTGATTCCCGGATCCACCTCTGCGCAGACGCCAGAATGAGCTAGAATGCCATACAACACTCCTTCCGTGGCCTCCAACTGCTCTTAAACGCTAGTAACAACCAAATGCATGCTTTGCAACCGTTCCCTGCCCGCACCCGCCCAACATCACCACCCTGGACGGTTCCAACCTAGAATATGTGGACAACTACAAATACCTAGGTGTCTGGCTAGACTGTAAACTCTCCTTCCAGACTCATATCTCCAATCCCAAATCAAATCTAGAATCGTCTTTCTATTTCGCAACAAAGCCTCCTTCACTCACACCACCAAACTTACCCTAGTAAAACTGACTATCCTACTGATCCTCGACTTCGGGTGATGTCATCTACAAAATAGTTTCCAATACTCTACTCAGCAAACTGGATGCAGTTTATCACAGTGCCATCCGTTTTGTTACCAAATCACCTTATACTACCCACCACTGCGACCTGTATGCTCTAGTCGGCTAGCCCTCGCTACATATTCGTCGCCAGACCCACTGGCTCCAGGTCATCTATAAGTCTATGCTAGGTAAAGCTCCGCCTCATCTCAGTTCACTGGTCACGATAACACCCACCCGTAGCACACGTTCCTGCAGGTATATCTCATTGATCATCCCCAAAAGCCAACACCTCATTTGGCCGCCTTTCCTTCCAGTTCTCTGCAGCCAATGACTGGAACGAACTGCAAAAATCACTAAAGTTGGAGACTTATTTCCCTCACCAACTTTAAACATAAGCTATCTGAGCAGCTAAACGATTGCTGCAGCTGTACATAGTTCATCTGTAAATAACCCACCCAATCTACCTACCTCATCCCCATATTGTTTTGATTTACTTTTCCGCTCTTTTGCACACCAGTATTTCTACTTGCACATCATCATCTGCTCATTTATCACTCCAGTGTTAGTCTGCTAAATTGTAATTATTCGCTCCTATGGCCTATTTATTGCCAACCTCATGCCTTTTGCACACACTGTATATAGACAATTTTTTTCCTACTGTCATTGACTTGTTTATTGTGTTATTGGCTTGTTTATCCCATCTGTAACTCGTGTGTTGTGTTGTTGTTGTTGTTGTTGTCTGTCACACTGCTTTGCTTTTTCTTGGCCAGGTCACAGTTGTAAATGCGAACTTGTTCTCAACTAGCCTACCTGGTTAAATAAAGGTGAAATAAAAATACTAATTTGATTCTTGATATTACTGCATTGAGAAGAATTAGCAAGCAAGCATTTCACTGTACCATGTGCACGTGACCAATAAACTTTGATTTTAGTAAGTCTCATCTTAAGTTACTTATTTTGTGAAATCATGGACCAAGTAGAACCTCCTGATACAACTACCAAGCCTATCTGAATGGGAGATGAGCTACTTAACTTTTATTATTTCGGCAAACATTACAAATGGGAACATTATTGCACAAACAATAGATGGCTTGATGAGCAACTCAGGTCATGCTTCACAGCCTCAAAATAGTTATTTAGGTAGGATTGTCTCCCCATTCATTACATCTCAATTGACCAATATTGCAACCGGACACCGACACAATGCCGGTTATGGGAGCAGGGGGAAGCCAATCTGGGGAGCATATCAATCTGCGGCACACTAATACTGGATAAGCATCTCTGGTAAAGGTTTAAATGGAATACACTAATGGATATTGCACAACTTTAGGATGATCTTGATAATACCTAGAAACAGTGCAGCTTTTTAAAGAGCATTTCAATGCTCAGAGGGATAATTCTCAAGTACACTAAAATCTACAGTCCGGGGCCATAAAACATTAAAAAGATTACTGTGTTAAAAACAGCTGGTCTTCATTTTGCTAAAAAAATAATAATAAAAAAAAAGTCCACTAGACAGGTTATACCAGCACAAGATGGGCTGAAAAGCCATTGCTTGTGGTCAAAATTACACTAAATGGTGGAATAAGGAGAGTGAGTATTAGTTATTATTACTCTACAATCCATCACATAGGAGAATCATGAGGCTTAACACACCTACATGGATAGGACAACATTTAAAATGTTTCTTACAGAAGAACTATAAAAAGCAAATGGATGACCATGGTAGCACTGAAAAAGAGAGAACTTTGGGGAAATGATCAGACCAAAAAAAAAACAAGACGACTGACTCAAACACGACAAGACTGACTCCAAAATATTACACTGTTGATATTGTGCATTTGACATTTACTGTACTTCTCCCAGCATTTGTCAATAACAATCTGAAAAGAGCATTCCTGAAAATGTTGGGGTAGGTGCAACATTAGAAAAAAATTATTACAAGGGTTTGGTATCAGAGCTCTAACTGGTGTCTCCAAGTGGCCACACACACACACACCTCTCCAAACTGAGCACAGATCCTAAGTAATTTCAAAGCACTTTGACTGAAGGAAACATAAAAATGTTTTTTTTAGCTCTCCCATCTTTGCCGTTGAGGAACTGAAGCAACCACACAGTTTTTGTTTAGAACACAGCCCTGCATCCACACAATTACTGTTGTTGTTTAAGCAACGCAAAAATGTTCCATTATAAATCACAATCTGGGTCAGGTGGGCATCATTTGAAAGCCTGTTATATTGCCAACATGTCTAAATAAGTTATAACATACGACCTTACAGTGTTAGGCTTTCATAGGGCAATTCAGACAAACAGATAGGAATTTGGGTGAGCATAGAATGGAGTCATGAGTGCATTCAAGTGCGTGTTGCACGGCTAATTTTCTTCACAATACGACAAACATAGGCTCATTCCTATCAGGACAACCCAGGGTATAGCGCATGTCATCCTTTTAACTGTACATCAAACGGAGCGATCATAAATGTTCATTCTGTAAATTACATGAATTTTCATATATGGAAATGTGCACAATTGTACTCACGGGTGTGTGGCTTGCTTGACATGACATCAAAACTATTTATTATAATCCTCAACTCATCTTTCAGAGCACATCGACTCCGCTCGATATACAGCATTCCCCTCACCCTCGCAAAAAAAAAAACTGCAAAAGAATTCCAATTAGCGGGAGGGATGGGGACATTTTTGTGTGCGTTGTACACACGATTAGAAGGGCCGTCAGTTGAAACCCATACAGTGCTGTAAAGCGGACAGCCGTAGCGTTGACGTCATATATACCATGAACAAAATTAAATGCATCATGCAACAATTAAGATTTTACCGAGTTACAGTTCATAAGGAAATCAGTCAATTTAAATAATTCATTTGGCCCTAATCTATGGATTTCACATGACTGGGAATACAGACATGCATCTGTTGGTCACATGGCTTTTTTTTTATTCTTTTTTTTTAAGTAGAGGCATAGATCAGAAAAACAGTTAGTATCTGGTGTAATCACCATTTGCCTCATGCAGCGCAACATCTCCTTCGCATAGAGTTGATCAGGCTGTTGGTTGTGGTCTGTGGAATGTTGTCCCACTCCTCTTCAATGTCTGTGTGAAGTTGTTGGATAGTGGCAGGAACTGGAACACGCTGTCGTACACGTCAATCCAAAGCATGCCAATCATGCTCAAATGGGTGGCATATGTCTGGTGAGTATGCAGGCCATGGAAGAAGTGGGATATTTTCAGCTTCCAGGAATTGTGTACAGATCTTTGCATTATCATGCTGAAACATAAGTTGGTTTACGATAGAGAAATTAGCATTAAATTCTCTGGCAACAGCTCTGGTGAACATTCCTGCAGTCAGCATACCAACTGCATGCTCCCGCAAAACTTGAGACATCTGTGGCATTGTGTGATAAATCTGCTCATTTTAGAGTGGGCTTTCGTTGTCATTTGCACAAGGTGCACCTGTGCAATTATCATGCTGTTAAATCAGCTTCTTGATATGCTACACCTGTCAGGTGGATGGATTATCTTGGCAAAGGAGAAATGCTCACTAACAGGGATGTAAACAAATTTGTGCACAAAAATTGAGAAAAATATTTGAGCATATGAAAAACTTCTGGAATGTTTTATTTCAGCCCAAGAAACCAACATTTACATGTTGCGTTTATATTTTTGTTCAGTGTGTGTGTTCATATTAGTTGGTGGGGGTCTTCAAAATTTTGTTTTGATGTATTTCTAATACTTAAAAAAGAAATTCTGGTAGATGTTTTCAAAGACCCCTTTTTCCATCTTTCTGAACAGAAATCAAAACATTCCCCTACTCATAATTTTTAGGATGGAAAATTAAAATATGCCTTAATTTCTCAAAAATATATACTCTTAGCTTTCATTTGACATCCAATTTGATATGCTCCCATCACGTTGGTGCTGAGGAGTCCTTTTACATGAAATGAGAATTGGATATTGGTGTGCATGGATTATGCTATGGCTGTAAGGAGCCGTTACTTTACACACAAAAAAGCCAACCAAGACTTTGAACATACAGTGCCTTCAGAAAGTATTCACACCCCTCGACTTTATCCACATTTTGTTATGTTACAGCCTGAATTTAACATGTATTAAATTGAGATTGTGGGTCACGGTCCAACACACAATATTCCATCATGGCAAAGTGGAAGTGTTAAATATTTTTCAAAATTACTTCAATTAAAAGCTGAAATGTCTTGAGTCAATAAGTATTCAACCCCTTTGCTATGGAAAATATAAATCAGTTCAGGAGTAAAAATGCACTTAGTAGTTACAGTTGAAGTCATCAGAAGTTTACACACACCTTAGCAAAATACATTTAAACTCAGTTTCACAATTTCTGACATTTAATCCGAGTAAAAAAACCCTGTCTTAGGTGAGTTAGGATCACCACTTTATTTTAATGTGAATTGTCAGAATAATAGGATAATTATTTATTTCAGCTTTTATTTCTTTCATTACATATCTAAATTGGTCAGACGTTTACATACACTCAATTAGTATTTGGTAGCATTGCCTTTAAATTGTTTTGGGTAGCCGTCCACAAGCTTCCCACAATCAGTTGAGTGAATTTTGGCCCATTCCTCCGGACAGAGCTGATGTAACCGAGTCAGTTTTGTAGGCCTCCTTGCTCGCACAAGCTTTTTCAGTTCTGCCCACAAATGTTCTACATGATTGAGGTCATGGCTTTGTGATGGCCACTCCAATACCATGACTTAGTTGTCCTTAAGCCATGTAGACACAACTTGGGACCAAGCATTAACTTCCTGGCTGATGTCTTGAGATGTTGCTTCAATATTGGTTGGGATGGTGTTCTTCGGTTTGCAAGCCTCCCCCTTTTCCTCCAAACATAACGATGGTCATTATGGCCAAACAGTTCCATTTTTGTTTCATCAGACCAGAGGACATTTCTCCAAAAAGTACAATCTTTGTCCCCATGTGCAGTTGCAAACTGTAGTCTGGCTTTTTTATGCCGGTTTTAGAGCAGTGGCTTCTTCCTTGCTGAGCGACCTCTCAGGTTATGTTGATATAGGACTTGTTTTACTGTGGGTATAGATACTTTTGTACCTGTTTCCTCCAGCATCTTCACAAGGTGAAGGGGCGGCAGTGTAGCCTAATGGTTAGAGTGTTGGACTAGTAACCGGAAGGTTGCAAGTTCAAATCCCCGAGCTGACAAGGTATCTGTCATTCTGCCCCTGAACAGGGAACTAGGCCGTCATTGAAAATACGAATTTGTTCTTAACTGACTTGCCTAGTTAAATAAAGATTTTTAAAAAAAAATCTATATATATTTTTTTTTAAAGGTCCTTTGCTGCTGTTCTGGAATTGATTCGCACTTTTCGCACCAAAGTACGTTCATCTCTAGGAGACAGAAAGCATGGCGGCTGCATGGTCCCATGGTGTTTATACTTGCGTCCTATTGTTTGTACAGATGAACATGGTATCTTCAAGCATATGGAAATTGATCCCAAGGAGTAACCAGACTTGTGGAGGTCTACATTTTTTTTTCTGAGGTCTTGGCTGATTTCTTTTTCCCATGATGTCAAGCAAAGAGGCACGAAGTTTGAAGGTAGGCCTTGAAATAGATCCACAGGTACCCCTCCAATTGACTCAAATGATGTAAATTAGCCTATCAGAAACTTCTAAAGCCATGACATTTTGTGGAATTTTTCAAGCTGTTTAAAAGGCACTGTCAACTTAGTGTGTGTAAATGTCTGACCCACTGGAATTGTGATACAGTGAATTATAAGTGAAATAATCTGTCTGTAAACAATTGTTGGAAAAATTACTTGTGTCATGCACAGAGTGGATGTCCTATCCGACTTGCAAAACTATAGTTTGTTAACAAGAAATTTGCGGTGTGGTTAAAAAACGAGTTTTAATGACTCCAACCTAAGTGTTTGTAAACTTCCGACTTCAGCTGTACATGGACTGTGTACAATAAGTGGTTAACAATTTTTGAATGACTACCATGTCTCTGTACCCCACACATACAGATAATTGTAAGGTCCCTCCAATTTCAAACACTGATTCAAACACAAAGACCAGGGAGACTTTCCAATGCCTCGCAAAGATGGGCACCTATTGGCAGATGGGGGGAAGCAGACGTTGAATGTCCCTTTAAGCATGAAGTTATTAATTACACTTTGGATCGTGTATCAATATATCCAGTCACCACAAAGACACAGGCATCATTCCGAACTCAGTTGCAGGAATGGAAGGAAACCACTCAGGAATTTCACCATGAGCCCAATGGTGACTTTAAAACAGATAGAGTTGAACGGCTGTTTGGGGCAAATCTAACAACACTGCAACAACTTAATATGTTCAAGCATGATGGTGGCTGCATCATGTTATGGGTATGCCTGTCATAGGCAAGGACTACGGAGTATTTTTTTAACAAAAATAAATGGAATATCGCTAAGCACACTCAAATTACTAGAGAAAAACCTGGTTCAGTCTGCTTTCCAACAGACACTGGGAGATGAATTCACATTTCAGCAGAGTTCCTGCTGTAATCGCTGCCAAATGTAATTCTAACAGTAATTCTAACAGGTATTGGCTCTGGGGTGTGAACACTCGTGTACATGAGATATCTGTAAACATTTCTAAAAAACATTTTCACTTTGTCAAAATAAGGTATTGTGTAGATGGTAAGATTTTGTTTTAGCCATTTTGAATTCAGACTGTAATAGAATGTGGAATAAGTGAAGGGGCATGAGTACTTTCTGAAAGCACTATATATCCATGGCAAACTGAGTCGATTTGAAATGGCATTGTACAACAGACCAGTGAACTCAACAAAGGTAGCCTACTTCAACACACAAGTGACAACCAAAAAAATTGGCATTATTGCATTTTTAGTGAGCTACACTTCAGTTATTACACTCAAACTGGGAGCATCATTTACCAATTTAGTAGCCATGGCCAAGTACAAACAAAACGAATGTTAAGGTTTACGTGCGAATTACATTGCGGCAGGCTCCATCACTGGAGTTCTCACGTTATAGTATAAAGTGTGCATTGGAAACCGGTATGGTTACACTTAAACATAGGCATAATAAGATGCAGTCAACATATCCTTGTTACTATGTTGTTTTATATTCATCAGCCCAAAGCAAAGTGTGAGTCTTCTGAAATCTAAGTAACGTTAAACGAGCACGCATTATAGTAGATCTAGCCATCAATCATTACTCAGCAACTGTGCATGAAAACAAATGTTCTAGCTACAATGAACGTAAACGCTATCCTACCCAATGTTAACTAGCTAGTCAATTTAATAGATAACACAGCCAGCCAGCTAGTTTCGGGGTTTTTCCAAATCATGATTAGCTGGCTAACAGAACTAGCTGGCTAATTCAATCAGTGTAAAAACTAACATCACCACCTGATAAGGCTAGCAAACTAGCTATCATGCAACAGCATGGCAGTTTTCCAGAATTATAAATCACTAAACTTTTTGTTTTGTTATAAAGACAGCTCAAAAGCAACAGTGGTTAAGATTTTAGACACGAACATTTACACATCTAGCTAACTGACGTTAGCCATGTCCTCGTTGCTTTGTAGCTTACCTAGCTAGCTGCCACTCACTCTTGAGTCGAATTCGGAGAAAGGGGGACTTTCAGAGGCCAGCGTTCCCATAACCCATAAATCCAGCGCACGCTTACTAGACAAACACATTTAACAAAATAGCAACTTACCCACTTGATTGTTTCGCCGACACGACCAGCTTGGTGTATACAATCTGGATCTAGAGTTTGACATTAGCAGTAGCTAGCTTTACCAGTATTGGGGCGTCCCGGTTTAGATGTGGTTTGTTACTGGTGGAGAGAAACATGAGGACTCGCCACCCTCCTTCACCTCGTCGCCTTCTCGGATAAGCGATTGCTCGCTAGAGGGCGCAATAACACCTCCAGTGCCCTGCCCCCCCTCCCTCCCTCCCTCCCTCCCTCGCGTTGTCATTATAGGATATTGTGTGTAGATTGGGGGGAGGGGGGCAATTTGATCAACTTTAGAATAAGGCTGTAACGTAACAAAATGTGGGAAAAGTCAAGGGGTCTGAATACTTTTTGAATGCACTGTCGGCCTATGTTTGACTGATTTTAATAAGTGCATTATGGCATCCACAGATCTAAAGACATGTATCGGTTGAAAAGCAATGGACCAACTCAGAGGACTTTCAGGTCAATGCCCCATAAGCGTCAGAAGGCATCTAGTATGAAACCCATTTTCCTTAAAGCACCTTTGGCAGCGATTACAGCCTCGAGTCTTCTCAAACTCTGTCAGAGCAGGTTTTCATCAAGGATCTCTGTAATTTACGCAGTTGATCTTTCACTCGATCCTGACTAGTCTCCTTGCCGCTGAAAAACATCCCCACCACCATGCTACACCATAGGGATGGTGCCAGGTTGCCTCCAGATGTGACGTTTGGCATTCAGGCTAAAGAATTCAATCTTGGTTTCATCAGACCAAAGAATCTTGTTTCTCATGGTCTGAGAGTCCTTTAGGTGCATTTTGGCAAACTCCAAGTGGGCTGTCATGTGCCTTTTACTCAGTAGTGGCTTCAGTCTGGCCACTCTACCATAAAGGCCTGATTCTCCCCCGATTGCTCAGTTTGGCCGGGTGGCCAGCTCTAGGAAGAGTCTTGGTGGATACAAATGTATTGCATTTAAGAATGATTGAGGCCACTGTGTTCTTGGGGACCTTCAATGCTGCAGAAATGTTTTGGTACCCTTCCACAGATCTGTGCCTCAACACAATCCTGTCTTGGAGCTCTACGGACAGTTCCTTCGACCTCATGGCTTGATTTTTTGCTCTGACATGCATTATCAACTATGGGACCTTATATAGACAGGTGTGTTTCTTTCCAAATCATGTCCAATCAATTTAATTTACCACAGGTGGACTCTCCAATCAAGTTGTAGAAACATCTCAAGGATGATCAATGGAAACAGGATGTACCTGAGGTCAATTTGAAGTCTCATAGAAAAGGATCTGAATACTTATGTAAATAAGGTATTTCTGTGGTATAAATATATATATATATGTATTTTTTCCCCCTTTTGCTCCAATTACGATAGAGAGAGGTGAAGGTAGAGTCATGCGTCCTCCAAAACATGACCCGTCTAACCGCTCTTCTTAACACCCAATGTGTCAGAGGAAACACCTTTCAACTGATGACCGAAGTCATCCTGCAGGCGCCCAGCCTGTCACAAGGAGTCGCTAGTTCAGATGTAAGTGGTATATTTTCTTAAAACACTAAACTAATAACACTTGCAATGCCCCCTATATTTTGTTCAGAACCTTTGATTGTGTATTCATTGGGGTTTCACGCAACTTTCACCCCTACACCCGCACAAAAAAAATCGGACTGGTGACATTTGCGCTATCGGTTTTTTATCGCGCATTTGCACGTCACGGCAATGATATCATGTCACCGTGTGGGACTGTGGGTCAGTGAACCTTGTCCTGATTCTAGTTTGTGAGCTAGGCAGGCTACTGCCTGGAAGGTCTCCCTAACAGAAGTACGAGATGGGAAGGGGGCGAGGGTAGGTTGACCTCAGGTCTCCCCACTGGAAGCAGGAGTTAGGGGGAGGGGGGGAATCTATCAAATAGCGCACCTCTAACTTTGTACAGTACTAATGCAATTAGTAAAATCAGTCACACTACGAAATGCTACCAAATAAATCACAATTCATTCATAATACTGTGAAAATATAGTTTCACAGACATATTTTAGATTTTGTTTTCTGGTTTGTGTGAAATCATTAAGAATAAGGTGAATTGGTTTAGTCTTGACTCTTGGTTAACAGTGTTGGGGGATGGGTAATTGATTGATGCTCAGTGCCAAATCAACACAAATTTGTTTCTATTTGTCTTTGTTACTTCTTTTTGATATGAGTCTTACTTTTGTCTATATTTTTATATTCATATAGTTTTAAATGTTATGATTATTTATTTGTGTTGTTCCAAATGTCTGAATAAAAATTACAGTTAGTGCAGAATGGTACAGTTAGTGCAGGGGGGTTCACCCAGGGAGCCATAAAAGAACCGCCACTGTCCCTGAGTAAAGTTCAGTGAAATATAATAAGTACATTTTCTTTAGGAAACAACACATTTCACTGCACCTATCCGGTGAATGCGACAATAAAACATATTTTAATCCAATATCAAAAATACAAGATACACAATTCAAAACTGTTATTTTTGAAGTGTTGAATAGAAAGAATAGTGAATAATAAATGTTATTTTCCATGCAGTATTTGACATGCAAATTATTTATTTTTTTACAATTTGTATCCAATGGCAGGTTGTGAGCATTTTGAGAAATGTTAGTTTTACAGGTTCATTAACCTTGTACAAAACATCAGAATTAGGGGTTCTGTATAGCAGTTGGCTGATGTGAAAACGTATTACGGTGTTGTCTGCCATTTTTGCCCCATGCAACATTGTACAAGATCACCTTTTCTATGTGACTTGTCAACTGATACAGTATCGCCTGTCTCTCTGCTTGGCAAAATTCATCAGCTTACAGTGTATCAATGAAATTCAGATAATGAGTGGAATATATTGTTATATACAACCCAGGTATTTCAGCAGTGCATTGTACACTTCAACTATGTCCTATTGAAGCATATGGTGATGGAGAATGATGATGTGGTATTTACAGCCACATCCATATATGATTTGGTTTTACCTTCCAACATAAATTGATGTCAAATTGATGCATTTATAAGGTAAAAATATAGACATTTACAGTGTTCAGCAGTTATCAAACTATATAATTTAACTAGGCACTACATCATTTTGGTTCAGTAGTTAACAGTTTTGAGAAGTGTGACTAAGTGATGACAAGAAAATCATATCAAAAGTAAAGTGAATATTGCATTTTGAAAAGCAGATACTTAGATTGAATATGTTACCAAATTGAAAGAGTGATTTGGTGCAGTGGACAAGTGACATTGTGAATAATTTTGTTGTACTCAGTGAACTGAAAATGTGCTTAGAGTTATGAAACATGAGCTGTTAATCTGTTTAGATTGTTGTGCTTAGAATTATGAAACATGAGCTGTTGTGATAATCTGTTTAGATTGTTGTGCTTAGTTATGAAACATGAGCTGTTGTGATAATCTGTTTGGATAGAGTTGCGAAAATGTACAAAATACTTGTGAAATTGCAAGAAAGTGATTTAAAAATAAAAATAGTAGGTTATATTTAACCTCAGCTCAGGATCCTTGTCATCACGTGAGAGACTGGGGGTAAATTACTTTCCCCTTTCCTCAATGAACCACTCCTATATATACACACAACCATGCGGGTAGAATTATTCACCATACACAAGAAAATTATCCACAGATGAATGTTGAAGATGCTGTTTCCACTTTGAAATAATAGTTATACACTTTTATAACTCTGTGTGTGTGTGTGTGTGTGTGTGTCAATGACTGTATACAATGTATGAAGGTGCGTGTGTGTGTTTTGGTCTGATCACCTGAGAATGCTTTTTGCTGCAGTGTATGCTGGGAAGACGCTGAGCCAGGGTCAGAGTAGTACAGAAGGTGTCATATGCTGAGGCAGTGAAGACAGTAGTAAAGGAAGATGGGTCCGTGAGCTAGGTTGAAGATGACATTGTTAGTAGGCCGAGGCCAATAGAGACCGATAGGAATAACATGTGCTTCAGTAAGGTTGGCTTCTTAGTGGTCATAGCCATGGTTATCAACTCTACTGTATTAAACATAAGTCACCGATAATAGATGTTGTGGTGGCAGCTGCAGAGAAGTTCTTGGGTGTACAAGATTTTATTGCAGAATAATTACAAGGTGTGTAGAACGACAGCGTCTGTTCTCCCAGGCTGCCGACCTTGTGTAGGATCAGACAGGGCCAAAGTAGTGGAATAGTAGTGCGGTTTTAATGGGTGTAGGAGGGCAGGTTTTCCCAAACTCTGTTTTTGCCCTAGCACTGTCTACACAGCCGATTCAAATAATCAGCTTGATGATGAGTTGATTATTTGAATCAGCAGGCGGTGATGCAACCGGTCACGATGCTCTCGATGGTGCAGCAAAATAACTTTTTGAGGATCTGGGGACCCATTCCAAATCTTTTCAGTTTCCTGAGGGGGTAAAGGTGTTGTCGTGCCCTCTTAACGACTGTCTTGGTGTGTTTGGACCATGATAGTTTGTTGGTGATGTGGACACCAAGGAACTTGAAACGCTCGTCATGCTCCACTACAGCCCCGTTGATGTTAATGGGGGCCTGTTCGGCCCGCCTTTTCCTGTAGTTCAAGATCAGCTCCTTTGTCTTGCTCACATTGAGGGAGAGGTTGTTGTCCTGGCACCACACTGCCAGTTCTCTGACCTCCTCCCTATAGGCTGTTTCATCACTGTTGTGTCGTCAGTGGTAGGCCTGATAACCGAATTGGAGTGGGTCTAGGGTATCCGGGAGGATGCTGTTTATGTGAGCCATGACCAGCCTTTAAGCTGATTCAAAGCACTCCAGAGGAATACATTTAATTCTACAGTATTTTGATTAAAATGTTTCAAGGACTAAATTAAATATATTTAAGATTTTTTTTTTGGAGTGGGGACAGTAACAGAAATCTATAAAAATTATACTTGAAGAAATGTTATAATTGTTTAATGTTTTACAAATGTTTTATGTTTACATTTTTTATTTGTTTATTTTTTTTTAGCTCACATAATATCATTTAAAAGTATGTATTAAGGTGTCAGTAATAGAATAAATGTGGCAAAAACAAATGTAGACATTAACCAATTTCTATAGCGTCCAAAATATTTGTTTACAATGGGGGAGGAGTGCCAAGATGGAGGCACTCTGGTTTCAACACAGCGCCCCCATTGGTCATCTAGTGCAAAGCATTGATTTCCATTAGTTACTATAGCCACAAAGTCAAAATTGGCTATCGTAAAAATTCAGGCAAACAAAAATGTGCTTTTCGGGCTTAGTTTAAAGTTAGGGTTAAGCACAAGGTTAGCAGTGTGGTTAAGGTTAGGTTTAAGATCAGATTTTTTAAATAAATATACATTTTAGAAATAGGCGTGGTTTGTGACTTTGTGGCTGTGGTAACTAGTGATTACCGGGAAGACACTGACAGAGGATTTCTAAAATGGCGACGTCTTTAGGAGCTAACACCTACAATAGACAAAATTGGGAAGACGCGGTATGTTTTAAGTGATATTTTTCAGTTAATCTGAAAGGAAAATGTCATGTGTAATTGTTATTCTGCGATATTGATTGCGTCAATAAGCAGTGGTACTAGAGATACGTTTAGTGTTTTCCTGGGAGCTCGCTTAGCTAACTAGCTAATGGCAAATGGTTTCTAGCTAGCTAAGTCGTTGCCCTTTTAATAGTTAGCAAAATAAACATTCACAGCTGCATAGCTAAAAATGTAATGTTCTTGAACTATTTAATCGATCATTCAAAGTAGCTAGCTAGTTAATTTGTAAAATATCAGATTATAGCTATCCGTTAGCTAACCACGTTACTAGTAGCTACTGTATGTTAGCTAGCTAACGTTAATTGTTTTGTTTTTTGCCATCTTCACTTCCACAGGATTTTCCCATTCTCTGCCAGACATGTCTTGGAGAGAATCCTTATATTCGAATGGTACGTTTAATCAATTCTCCAACTTCGGGTAAATGTTCTCTGGGAGCTAACTAACGGTAGCCCATTATCATGAGTATCCGTTCATTAACAGTAACATCACACATACCATAAGTCATTGGACGAAGAGCGTCTTCTGTAGGGGGAAGTTGTATTAAGATCCCCGACACTCAGTCTGAAACATTAAAACGTTAAAACGTATCACTTGCGGTACGTTTTTGGAAGGACATAGACTGTTATATGTATAAAAAAATATTTAAAAAAAGGTTAACTTGATACACACCTTCATAGGTTTAGTGCAGCCATATATCCATGTTTGGAGACGAAAGACAAGTGTGTAAGCGTAACTCGGGAAATGCAGCAGAAGTGTAGATTGTCAGATGTAGTCACCCGTAGCTGAATGGATCTGTTCAAAACCGCGCTACAATAAGTGCTTATTTTTGTTATAACTATGTTTTTCTCTGATATAAGGTAAGGGCCATATAGTTCTAAAGCCGTATCCCAAGCGTTGATTGACGTATCTAAGCGTTAAAACACAGTGTCGGGATTGTAGCTCACTCGAGGCAGTAATGGGCAAAGCTAATGGCTTAGAATTGTTGGCATAAGTCTGCCTAGAGTTTTTGAGAGCTAGGAGCTAACCACCTTTTTGCTAAATGTATGTTAATGTAGCTGAATCTTTAATTGACATGTCCTTCTAGATATGGTAATTCAAAACAGGTACTCATCCTGTATCACAATCTGTTTTTTTTGCTAGACCAAGGAGAAGTATGGCAAGGAGTGCAAGGTAAGAAATTCACAAGTGCATTAATGCTCAATTTGATTAATCAGTCAGTTACACATATAGCAGAGTTCTCCAACATAGGTTCTGAGGAGATACCCTGTTACAGGGTTCTGAGGAGAAACCCTGTTACAGGGTTCTGAGGAGAAACCCTGTACATAAGTAGAGTACCCTGCTACAGAGTATGCCACTGCAATCTAAACATTCACTGACCTCCTGCTTCCTCTATGTCCCTCTTAGATATGTGCCAGACCATTCACTGTGTTCCGTTGGTGTCCTGGGACCCGCATGCGCTTCAAGAAGACAGAGGCGTGCCAGACGTGCAGCAAGATAAAGAATGTCTGTCAGACCTGCCTGCTGGATCTAGAGTATGGTGAGTCAACAAGGACAGGGTTTGGATCAGGTTATATCTGTACCATCCAGAGAATGACTACACGCACACAGAGAGTTGTACAGGTATAAAATAAAAAAGTTGCATGTCCGACAAGTTCAGAGTGGATGTTAATTTTCATTGCTCCTTCATCTAGGCTTGCCAATACAGGTCCGAGACACTGGTCTGTCAATCAAGGACGATGTGCCAAAATCAGATGTGAACAAGGAATACTACACACAGAACATGGAAAGAGAGGTGATGTATTTTCCCTTATTCAAGATCAAAGGTAGTTGGTAACATGAGTCCCGTGTGTAATCTTCTAATTGTGTGACGGCAGTAATGTTACCAGACAGATCAATGTTTACATTCTGTCGTCTAGCCTAAGTCTGCTTGCTTCGTAAATATCCTAACAGTGTGTTCATGCCAAGAGGGTTCAGATAGCACCCTTTGACCCTTCTCATTTTCCCTTGAAGATTCCAGACAATGTTTACTCGCCAAGTCACATGACTCATTCATGAGGACCACCCGGAAATATCTGGTCTATGGTCCTCTGGTCTTAGTTGTGTACCTTCCGTGGCCAGGTCATTCGTCATTATTTCAGTCTTCATGAGATCTGGTAAATTTAAATGGTTCAAATTTCGGTGAAATGCATCCACTTGACAGTCGCTCTCTCCTGACTGCAGATAGGGAACTCTGATGGTACCCGGCCCGTGGGTCTCCTGGGTAAGGCCCCCAGCTCTAGTGACATGCTGCTGAAGCTAGCCCGCACCACACCTTACTACAAGAGGAACAGACCACATATCTGCTCCTTCTGGGTGAAGGGAGAGTGTAAGAGAGGAGAGGAGTGTCCTTACAGGTGAGCAACTGTCAACATCATGAAACCATAGGTGCAAAGAAATACATGGCACATGTTAAACATTGGGCAGTTGTTGACTTATGAGCCAATGGGGAAAAAGTAAATGCAGTGACACAGGTCTGGTTCTCGACTTTGGCCAAGATTAGAAGATTGTTTCCAAGATGTTGACAGACGTTTTGCTTTAACTCTCATTATCTCTGAACTACTGCACTCCAGGCATGAGAAGCCAACTGATCCAGACGATCCCCTGGCAGACCAGAACATTAAGGACCGTTACTATGGTATCAATGACCCTGTGGCTGACAAGCTGCTGAAGAGAGCCTCCACCATGCCGAGACTGGACACTCCAGAGGACAAGTCCATCACTACACTGTACGTGGGGGGGCTCGGAGACTCCATCACAGACTCTGAACTCAGGTGAGTGCCTGCCCAGAATAATACATTTTTACTCCAAATGAGTAAAAATGTACTCATTTACAGGAATGGCTTGTGGAATAGTTACAGGGGAGAGGAGGCGGGATAAATGAGCCAATATAACTGCTTGCCCCCAAACAGGAACCATTTCTACCAGTTTGGGGAGATCCGAACCACCACCATCGTTCAGAGGCAGCAGTGTGCCTTCATCCAGTTTGCCACCCGTCAGGCTGCAGAGTTAGCTGCTGAGAAATCCTTCAACAAGCTCATTATCAACGGTCGCAGACTCAACGTCAAATGGGGCAGGTAAAGTACCATCCTATGATATGACAGTCTCATACACTTCCACCTGTGGTTCCTAATACTAGTGACAGATGGCTGTGGCAGCAGGTACCTGTGTTTCTGTTGACTGATTGCTCTGTTATCACAGATATTGCAAGTAAAAGCACCTCCAGTGTGACATGAGTTGATGTGATGGACTGACTGTGTTGTTTTGTTCCAGGTCCCAGGGAGAGGGGGGAAGGAGGGACGGGAGAGGGGGGAAGGACGGAAGGGGAGAAGGGCTGACTGAGATGGGGCTGAAGCTGGAGCCGGTACCTGGACTGCCTGGAGGTGAGAGCTATACACAGGGAGAATCTCAATTTAATTTCCTTGATTCCTAGCTACCTCTGTCTATCACCTCATCCTCAAAACTCATTAGATGAGAAGGTCAGAGGATGAGGGACCTCAGACCTCTTCCAATGGGGTTTGAGAAGGAGGCTAGAAGATAGGAACCAGGGTTGTCGCAGTGACCGTATTATCGCCACACCGGTATTCATGAGTCATGACCGCAGTAAAATTCTATGTGACTCGGTCGCGATAATCTCTTCTTGTGCACTCAGGACATGCATTAGTAGTACCCAACTCGCTAACACTCATAAGGTCACTAAGGGGTCTGGTACGCAGGGCTGTATTGCCCCTCTAACCACTCTGACATCAATGCAATCGAAATCACATCAAACACTTATCATAAAAACAGTACGTGCTTTTAAAACTCACCTCACTGTGATTGTTTCATTTAAAGAAAGAAGTTCAACAACATGTTGTAACTGAGTGGGTAACGTGGTCATTGTAGATTTTGTTTCAAATTCTAACACAAGGAAATGGACAGCGCTTTCTAAGGTGATTCGCTTATGCATAGGCCTGTATATGAGCCCAAGGCCCCCCCCCCCCAAAAAAACAGAATTAAAATAATGATAGCCTACTGTAGTGTAGGGCTGGGTGATATGATGATATACAGTTGAAGTATTTGGTAGAATTGCCTTTAAATTGTTTAACTTGGGTCAAAAGTTTTGGGTAGCCTTCCACAAGCTTCCCACAATAAGTTTTGGCTTATTCCTCCTAACAGAGCTGATGTAACTGAGTCAGGTTTGTAGGCCTCCTTGCTCGCAGACACTTTTTCAGTTCTGCCCACACATTTTCTATAGGATTGAGGTCAGGGCTTTTTGATGGCCACTTCAATACCTTGACTTTGTTGTCTTTAAGCCATTTTGCCACAACTTTGGAAGTATGCTTGGGGTCATTGTCCATTTGGAAGACCCATTTGCGACCAAGCTTTAACTTCCTGATTGATGTCTTGACGCTGCTTCAATATATCCACATAATTCTCCTACCTCATGATGCCATCTATTTTGTGAAGTGCACCATTCCCTCCTGCAGCAAAGCACCACCACAACATGATGCTGCTACCCCCGTGCTTCACGGTTGGGATGGGTGTTCTTCGGCTTGCAAGCCTCCCCCTTTTTCCTCCAAACATAACGATGGTCATTATGGCCAAACAGTTCTATTTTTGTTTCATTAGACCAGAGGACATTTCTCCAAAAAGTACAGTCTTTGTCCCCATGTGCAGTTGCAAACTGTAGTCTGGCTTTTTTATGGCGGTTATGGAGCAGTGGTACACCTCTTGCTGAGCGACCTTTCAGGTTATGTGGATATAGATACTTTTTTTCTGAGGTCATGGCTGATTTATTTTGATTTTCCCATGATGTCAAGCAAAGAGGCACTGATCTTGAAGGTTGGCCTTGAAATACATCCTCAGGTACACCTCCAATTGACTCAAATTATGTCAATTAGCCTTTCAGAAGCTTCTAAAGCCATAACATCATTTTCTGGAATTTTCCAAGCTGTTTAAAGGCACAGTCAACTTAGTGTATGTAAACTTCTGACCCACTGGAATTGAGAAGCAGTGAATTAGCTGTGAAATAATCTGTCAACAATTGTTGGAAAAATTACTTGTCATGCACAAGTAGATGTCCTAACCAACTTGCCAAAACTATACTTTGTTAACAAGAAATTTGTGAAGTGGTTGAAAAACAAGTTTTAATGACTCCAACCTAAGTGTATGTAAACTTCCGACTTCAACTGTATATTGTGTGACGATAGAGCATAATATGAAATGATAGAAAAATGTCTATAGTTTATTTAGTTGTCGCAAATCACACGATACGGCACTATTTTAGTCAATTGGATGTCGCTTTGCGTGGAAGGAAATTTACATCGCAAACAAACATGAAGGAGAGTGAACGTGACAGAGCACGGAGACACTGAGCTCGTACCTAACAGAGGGGCTACTTCGGTCGCATGGACGTGGTTTGGGTATGAACAGCCTGACACCGACCAGAAATCCGTCCTCTGTAACATATGTCACAGGCCGGTCCCGACAACAGGCTCAAACACCACTAAATTCCTTTACCACATACGCAAGAATCACGTGAAACAGTACGGAGAGTCTACGGATGACCCAAAAATGTAGTCGAGTGCTCAAAACAAACCCCCTGACTCAGACGTTGCAAGAGGCTTTTGCCCCGCGACACACCATATGGCAAAGAATCACGAAGATGGAAGGAGATAACAGCTGCCTTTACAACTTACATCTGCAAAGACATGGCACCAATTTACACGGTCGGGAAACGGGGGTTTCGTGAGTTGGTGCCAACACTCGACCCAAGGTGCCAAATGCAAATACCTTTTATTTGTTGAGTATAATTCAAAATCTAAAAAGAAATAGGCCTGTACGTGTGGTCATTTTATATAAACTATTTATTCATTTAATTTACAGAAAATGTCTATCGTGATATGTATCGTTATCTGGATATGAAATGACCTATATCGGGAAATATAGATTTTGGCCATGTCGCCTAGCCCTAGCCAACTGCATATTACACACGGCATAAAAAATACTGATTTGAGATATCTTTGGAATATTATTGGTCTAGCATAAATTAATTTCAGCCTATAGTTAATTTGTATTTGAATAGCCTAGTAATAGGGCATGTTTTTATGTTTTCATAATTAACAGGTTGAAACATTTACCTTTAATAGCTACAGAATCTCATTACTGAGTTTCCATTTCCTGTTCTCTTCCTGCGTTTCTTCCACCAGCGTGCAGAGAGTAGGGCTGTCAACAGTTTAATGAAATGTTTTTTTTTTTTGTGAAAACACATTACTATTTGTGTTCCTGAGCAGATTTCACTTGTTTTCCCAAATGAAGCATTGGGTAGCTACAGGAACATGTTTGGATAGGCCATGGCATACAGAGTGCAGTCTGAGGCAAGGAACAGAGCGCACTTAAAAAAAAAAATTTTTAAAAATTTACTACTACTTTCTTAATAGCCTATAGGCCCATCATGCAGCCATATTTGTTTTGGTTTCTAAGACATTCTAAGGTTTGTATCATTCACAACTAAAGTTGGCAAATAACTCTAAATCTACCGTTTCGGACCTGTTTCAATTGATAACTTTTACGCTCAACATAGCCACTTCATATGCACACATTCTCGCACCAGAATGTGGGAAAATAACCTTTATAATTCAGCTAAGTTCAATTATATTCTTGTTACAATAAAACAATGGCACTTATAAGCATATATTTTCAGCTAAACGAACCAGCCTACAGCGTGATGCATAGCCAGACAACATACAGTAGGCCAACTCATTATGTTCTTCTGAAATCCATTTTGTTCATATCATGTTTCTTTAGACCTGACTAAAATAATGGATTTATTGTGATGGCCTATAATGACAATTGATTTATTTGACTTGTCGACGTTCCAAAGGTACGCATCAGCGACTTGTATGTGTGGAGGCCTGGGGATGCTAAACATGTTTATGCATGGGTAACCAGTTAATAACGCTCTATTACGTTCCAAAAATATTTTTTCCAGTCGTGCAACAAAGCACCTATGCAAAACCCTCACTCTGTCACTCAAACGTGTTCCAGCTTCCGCCTGCCAGCTGGAAGTCTTTGCTAGTAGGTGTGTATGTAGGCTATCTGCTCCTCCCCTCTGAAGCCTAGGTTACTGTAGCCTACTCACAACGTTACAAGCATGATTCAGAAATGAGGGAGAGGTTTTAAAAGAATGGATAAACTTTTTCAATGCTAGTTAAGGATACTATAGTTATGTTTCACATTGGATTTATTACAAAAAGTTGTTTCTAATTCTTGTGCTCCTCTGTACACACAAGCTTGCTAATGTTTGCTCTGGTCCAACGTTAAACCAACTCGGAAGTTCAGACATTCAAAGTTCCTCCGTAGAAGGGGTAATTCTGTGGGACTAATTCAGATAATGCATGTCATAAAAAGATACCCAGCGCTTCAAGGTAAGCTTCCTCCATCTCCTCGCAAAATTTCAGTTGCATCTCGCGGCCTACACTGTCACTGGCAGCACAGTGTGTGTGGGTTTGTCATGATTTAAACCTGGCTGAATAACAGAAATCATGCTGTTATGGAAAATACAACTTATTTCCTATACAGATTAAATTGCCTCCATAGCAAGCTACTCTATCCCCACTAATTGGTGAAGTATTTGAATGGTTTAGAGGTTTAAAAAGGAATATCAACCAGTATCTTTTTGGGGGTTCGAACCGGTTGCTGGTAGGAGCAGTGGAACGGAATAAAAAATATAATGGTTCTGCTCACAATGAACCAATTTGAAAATAATTTCGGTTTCAACCCCTGAGTAAAACCCTCACACACATTTTACCGTACTCTTCCAGTAATGTGACTTGTCAATACTGACCCTCTGTCTCTGTCCTGCAGCGCTACCTCCACCGCCTGTGGATGAAGACACCCCTACCAACTACTTCAACCTGGGCCCCAACTCAGCTCCTCCTGTCATGAACATCAGTCTACCCCCACCCCCCGGTGTGGCTATGCCCCCCCCTCCAGGTAAAACAAGAACCCCCCTGAAGTGGACCACAAATAAAACCTTTTCAAAAAGTGTTTTCATTGTGTTGTCCTCTGAAGTACAGATAGACAGAGTAAATTAGGACAAGTTCAAAAAAAATGTTTTTATCCCCCTCAACTAAGATTTTATAACCTGTGGTGTTTCTATCCCTACAGGCTTTGGGCCACCCATGTTCCACTCCATGGACCCTATGGGGATGCCCCCTCCCATGGGCATGAGGCCCCCTGGCCATGTCCACTACCCCTCCCAGGATCCACAGCGCATGGGTGCACACGCCAGCCGTCACGGAGGCTCCTAGACCCTCGTACCTCACTGTTTATGATTAACATCGTGATAATTTGACCAATTTTTGCCCTATTAATAACCGACACAGTGACTATAGTCACAGTTCACAGATGTGAGATGCTTCTTTTATATTTGTGTAATGGAGAAGAACCTCTGTTTTGTGCATCAGCAAGGTCTTGCTCGTTAGGAAACTGGAGTGCTGAACAGTATAGTTTTAAATGATTCGTTATACCTTCCTCCATTGAACCTAGAAGTAACTGCCAAAATAAAGGAAGCAAAGTGTCTTAATAGGGTGTTGGGCCAAAACTGCTTCAATGCGCCTTGGGCATAGAACTCTACAAGTGTCTGGAACTCTATTGGAGGGATGCGACACCCATTCTTCCACAATAAATAAATTCATTTGGTGTTTTGTTGATGGTGGTAGAAAACGCTGTCTCAGACTCATCAGAATCTCCCGTAAGTGTTCAATTGGGTTGAGACCGGGTGACTAAGAGACACACATTTTAAACCACCTATGCTCCTATGAGACCCCTTTTTTTCCCCCAAAGTCACTGATCTCTTCTAACCATGGTAGCCAAAATAATGGGCAACTGGTCATTTTATTGCTTAATTAACTCAGGAACCACACGTGTGTGGAAACACCTGCTTTCAATACACTTTGTATCCCTCATTTTCTAAAGTGTTTCCTTTATTTTGGCAGTTACCTGTATGTTCTATCTCTGACTTGTATATTTGAAAGGGGGAGGGAGGGTTACGTTTGCAAGTTGTGCATATTGTACTGAACCTTTCTTATAGAGAATGTCTCCATTTCTACAATTCTTTTTCCTTATAATGCATTTTATGCAGAATTGTCCGACGTTAACGTTCTTCAGAACAACCCATTGTTAAGACCATTTTACTTCCATGTGGTGGCACTATTATCTAAAGATTGAAGGTGTCCATGACTCCACAGCATTGTCAATGTCTTTTATTAGAACTGTGAAAAGTGTATGGTTAACATTTTTGCTTCATTAAACATATCCTTTCTTTTAAAGTGTTTTTAGTTTTTGTTTCATAATTTAACAAGTTGTGACCTTGATGAAGTATGACCTGGTTATACTTCAAGACATTGTGGATATCATTAGCTGCGGCAGAACAAGACAAGGAGATAACATTATTTTTCTAAAGTGATTACATGCTAGAAAATTGCACATTAGTATCCACTGTTTGGACTTGCAGTTCATGTCTGTAAGAGTGTAGCGAGGTCATCTAAAGCTGTCATGGAGCCGACTTTACAGGAGAGTCAAGACTGATCGACAAATCACCTTCCACCATATATAACTAAATATTATTTGTAGATCAGTCAGTCACAAGTTACCCATGATGCTCTCTGTCACAGCCATGGGCTCAGAGGTCTGAAGTCTCAGTTTCAGCAGTGTAGTGGGCAGCCCAGCCCCTTGGGGTGCGGTTGAAGTTGGGCCGGTCACATATGCTCTCCCAGGTCCGACTCGGTTCAGTATGGGCCTGCAGGAGCTCAAACCCTGGCAGGGGGAACATCCTCACACTACCTGCTGTCCCCCCAAATGGCATCGGGGCCCTACAGAAATAAATGGGTGTCAGGATCTACAGTTAGTAAGTGTAACGAATCCCCTTGCCGACAAGGTCGGCAGGGTAGCCTAGTGGTTAGAGCGTAACCGGAAGGCTGCAAGTTCAAACCCCCGAGCTGACAAGGTACAAATCTATCGTTCTGCCCCTGAACAGGCAGTTAACCCCCTGTTCCTAGTCCGTCATTGAAAATAAGAATGTGTTCTTAACTGACTTGCCTAGTTAAATAAAGGTACATAAAAAAAGTAAAAATCTGTCGTTCTGCCCTTGAGCAAGTCAGTTAACCCACCGTTCCCCGGGCGCCAAAGACATGGATGTCGATGAAGGCGGCCTCCTGCACCTCTGATTGAGAGGGGTTGGGTTAAATGCGGAAGACATATTTCTGTTGAATAAATTGTTGGACATCTGACTAGGTATCCCCTTTTCCCTAAACCACAGATGAAATCAAATGTATCTGATCATAAGGCCTCTGGTGTGGGTCATGGTAGCATGGTGAGTAGATTCTCAAAGTTTAATGACTAGTTCTGATTAGTAATTTACCTTTGTATCTTGATATAAATCTGTCTTGAGTGTTTTCTAGAGTTGTGTGGGGATCAGCTTACAGACGCTGTGTTTTAAAATAGACGCTTTACTCAGTGGCCCAGGCTGGTGTGAGCCAGAGCCAGATTCTGGTTTCACAAGCAGACGACAGCCTTTTAGAAAGAGGTTTCAGAAGCCAGCCAAGGAGCAAACCAGAGGAGGAAACCAGAGGCCTAGAACTTTCTTTGACTACTGAAAGATTGACTCTTGAGTATTTCTCAAAACACACACTTTGGTTAGTCAACCACAAGCTGTGTGGGGGTGTAGGGAGTGGTCAAGGGCAGGCTATAGAGCCAGTCACTTGGGCTCACCTGTTGAAGCACCTGTAGTTGTTTGGGGTGAGCTTCTGTGGCAGCTCAGGGAGATGGGCAGAGATGGCAGAAAGCAGCTTGTCACTGTTACCGTTATGGTGCTGAATCTGCCATGGGGAGCAGTAGGACTTGGGAATCACAGTGACGTTGAACCTCTCATGAGGAACTTCTTTCAGAGGCCCATTGTAACCTTTGAGGGAGAGGTGGATTGTTATTGTAGGGGTAATACCCTGTCCCCTTCCATCAGACAGACAGACAGACACTCTCTCACACTCAGTTACCTGGGGCCAGGACACTGGGGTTTCCCTTACTGGCTATTGTGTTCTTCAGGGATCTCACTAGGCTGTTTCTTCCTGGTTGTCCAATATAGACCTCTGTGTGGTAATTATTCTTCCCCCTTTGTAAGGCTCCCTGGTTGTGTGAACTGCTATGGTCTGGCTGCTGGGGGTCGTGGGGCACCACCCTGTGAGTGTCTGGTGCTACGTTCTCCAAGGTGAACCTCTCCACCCTCTTCTGTCTCTCCTGGTACATTCTGGAACCTCTGTTAGACCGCAGGTTAAGCTCTTCCATCATCACATCCTGAGGAACGCTGATCTTCTTCCCCAGGTCAAAGTGCTCTGAGGTGTCAGCAACACAGAGACAAGAGAACATACAAAGGCAGACACGTAGATAGTGTAGACAGATGAACAATCAGATAAGTAGAGAGGTAAACACAGACTAACGTATCAATATCCTCCACAGTCTTTTGACTTGATTGTAGTGACCTCTTTACCTTACAAGCAAAGCCACTGCCCAAGCCGGAGCTGGAATGATTCAATGTTCTCTATGTCTTCGGTGTTCAATAGAATATAGCTAACTGACTCTAACAGTACATGACTTAATTGCATACACATCATACAGCTAACCTCTCATTGTTTGTAACAGTATCTGATTCTGGTACATTGGGTTCTGTTTTCAGACTCTGAATGAGGATGGTTACTTCAGGAAGGTGTTTGATTGCTGGGGATGTTTAATCATTAAACATGACACTTGGAGGAGTATGGGACATGCTGTTCTTGTTATTAGGTCATGTATGTTAGATTCATGGCTCTGCACCACCCTGCTACTATGAGTCACACCTCGTCTCAGCATAATGATATTCCTCCCCTGGAGTGATATACATTACTGGGTTCTCGCTCCCTTCACTCCCTCATAATTCACAACTCTCACAGTTGAGCTCAGAGGGAATGCCGTATGCCCTGTTGAGCTAGAATATATGAACTTTTCTGGATAAAATAGGATTGAAAGGGAAACAAAAGATAATGGAATTCTCCTATGAAATGCAATGCAATGTGGCATTCTTTTCCAATAGCTCGTCCTTAGTCTTGACTCCCTCTGTGGACTGTGGTGGTTGCCATACCTCCTTGTCTTTCCATGCACAGTTCCTGGACCAACTGTTTCCTCTGCTTGGCCAGGTCACAGTCTGGTTCCTGCATCGTCCCTGTCAATAGGATTACACCCTGCCATCAGAGACTAGTATGATTACACCCTGCCATTAGAGACTAGTGTGATTACACCCTGCCATCAGAGACTAGTGTGATTACACCCTGCCATCAGAGACTAGTGTGATTACACCCTGCCATCAGAGACTAGTGTGATTACACCCTGCCATCAGAAACTAGTGGGATTACACCCTGCCATCAGAGAGCAATATGATTACACCCTGCCATCAGAGAGCAATAGGATTACACCCTGCCATCAGAGAGTAGTGTGATTGCACCCTGCCATCAGAGACTACTGTGATTACACCCTGCTACCATAGAGCAGTATGATTACACCCTGCCATCAAAAACTAGTGGGATATACCCTGCCATCAGAGACTAATGGGATTACACCCTGCTACCATAGAGCAGTATGATTACACCCTGCCATCAGAGACTAGTGGGATATACCCTGCCATCAGAGACTACTGTGATTACACCCTTCCAAACAGAGACTAGTATGATTATATCCTGCCATCAGATACTAGTAGGATTACACCCTGCCATCAGAAACTAGTGTGATCACACCCTGCTACCATAGAGCAGTATGATTACACCCTGCCATCAGAGAGCAGTATGATTACACCCTGCCATCAGAGACTAGTGGGATTACACCCTGCCATCAGAGACTAGTGTGATTACACCCTGCCATCAGAGAGTAGTGGGATTACACCCTGCCATCAGAGACTAGTGGGATTACACCCTGCCATCAGAAACTAGTATGATTACACCCTGCCATCAGAGCCTACTGTGATTACACCCTGCCATCAGAGACTACTGTGATTACACCCTGCCATCAGAGACTACTGTGATTACACCCTGCCATCAGAGACTATTGTGATTACACCCTGCCATCAGAGAGTAGTGGGATTACACCCTGCCATCAGAGAGTAGTGGGATTACACCCTGCCATCAGAGAGTAGTGGGATTACACCCTGCCATCAGAGAGTAGTGGGATTACACCCTGCCATCAGAGAGTAGTGGGATTACACCCTGCCATCAGAGACTAGTGTGATTACACCCTGCCATCAGAGAGTAGTGGGATTACACCCTGCCATCAGAGACTAGTGGGATTACACCCTGCCATCAGAGACTAGTGTGATTACACCCTGCCATCAGAGAGTAGTGGGATTACACCCTGCCATCAGAGACTAGTGGGATTACACCCTGCCATCAGAAACTAGTATGATTACACCCTGCCATCAGAGCCTACTGTGATTACACCCTGCCATCAGAGACTACTGTGATTACACCCTGCCATCAGAGACTACTGTGATTACACCCTGCCATCAGAGACTATTGTGATTACACCCTGCCATCAGAGAGTAGTGGGATTACACCCTGCCATCAGAGAGTAGTGGGATTACACCCTGCCATCAGAGAGTAGTGGGATTACACCCTGCCATCAGAGAGTAGTGGGATTACACCCTGCCATCAGAGAGTAGTGGGATTACACCCTGCCATCAGAGACTAGTGTGATTACACCCTGCCATCAGAGAGTAGTGGGATTACACCATGCCATCAGAGACTACTGTGATTACACCCTGCCATCAGAGACTACTGTGATTACACCCTGCCATCAGAGAGTAGTGGGATTACACCCTGCCATCAGAGAGTATGGCAGATAGAAACAGCCTATGTAAGCATGTGTTGTTCTTATGTTATAAGGGTGCGGCAGACAGCCTAGTGGTGAGAGCTTTGAGACCAGTAACCGATCGAATCCCCGAGCTGACAAGGTAAAAATCTGTATTTCTGTCCCTGAGCATTAACCCAGCGTTCCTCGGGCACTGAAGACGTGGATGTCGATTATGGCAGCCCCTTGTACCTGTCTGATTCAGAGGGGTTGGGTTAAATAGGGAAGACACATTTCAGTTGATGGCATTCAGTTGTACAACTGACTAGGTATCTCCCTTTCCCCTAATCTTGTTACTACATAACAATCCAGCATAGTAACAAGTAAACATCCAGAGATATTACAAGTAAACTGGTCACAGCCAAGCCATTCTGTCGAATGTCACGCTGCGTACAATGTATATAGAACATGAGTTATACCAGAGTTATACAGTAATAAAGTGAGACTAACCGACAGAACAGATCCTCGTGTCCTCATGATGTCTTACCTGCTATTGAAATTCCAGAACTACCTCCAGATATCAGCAAACTCACTTCCGAATGAGGCTGAAAGAAACTGCTCTCTTTATTCAAGGCAGAGCTTCCTTTGCTAGTGGAAGACTGGGTTCTGACGGTCGGACCACCCACCTTAGATCACAGGCTTATTTTAGTGAGTGGTGGTCACTAGTCAGAGTGTGCTCCTCACATTATCCCCGATAATAAAAACATGATCTAGCTGACACAGACCCTGAATGGACACCATGGTCCAGGGGTATTCAAATCTTACCTTACGAGGTCCACAGTCTAAATCAGTACCTGATACGAGGGAAGAATGACAAGAAGCAGTGGAACTGGCTTCAAGGTCAATAGAATTTGAGGGCCATAATCTACACTGCTCAAAAAAATAAAGGGAACACTTAAACAACACAATGTAACTCCAAGTCAATCACACTTCTGTAAAATCAAACTGTCCACTTAGGACGCAACACTGACTGACAATAAATTTCACATGCTGTTGTGCAAATGGAATAGACAACAGGTGGAAATTATAGGCAATTAGCAAGACACCCCCAATAAAGGAGTGGTTCTGCAGGTGGTGACTACAGACCACTTCTCAGTACCTATGCTTCCTGGCTGATGTTTTGGTCACTTTTGAATGCTGGCGGTGCTTTCACTCTAGTGGTAGCATAAGACGGAGTCTACAACCCACACAAGTGGCTTAGGTACTGCAGCTCATCCAGAATGGCACATCAATGCGAGCTGTGGCGAGAAGGTTTGCTGTGTCTGTCAGCGTAGTGTCCAGAGCATGGAGGCGCTACCAGGAGACAGGCCAGTACATCAGGAGACGTGGAAGAGGCCGTAGGAGGGCAACAACCCAGCAGCAGGACCGCTACCTCCGCCTTTGTGCAAGGAGGAGCAGGAGGAACACTGCCAGAGCCCTGCAAAATGACCTCCAGCAGGCCACAAATGTGCATTTGTCTGCTCAAATGGTCAGAAACAGACTCCATGAGGGTGGTATGAGGGCCCGACGTCCACAGGTGGGGGTTGTGCTTACAGCCCAACACCGTGCAGGACGTTTGGCATTTGCCAGAGAACACCAAGATTGGCAAATTCGCCACTGATTCCCTGTGCTCTTCACAGATGAAAGCAGGTTCACACTGAGCTCATGTGACAGACGTGACAGTCTGGAGACGCCGTGGAGAACGTTCTGCTGCCTGCAACGTCCTCCAGCATGACCGGTTTGGCGGTGGGTCAGTCATGGTGTGGGGTGGCATTTCTTTGGGGGGCCGCACAGCCCTCCATGTGCTAGCCAGAGGTAGCCTGACTGCCATTAGGTACCGAGATGAGATCCTCAGACCCCTTGTGAGACCATATGCTGGTGCGGTTGGCCCTGGGTTCCTCCTAATGCAAGACAATGCTAGACCTCACGTGGCTGGAGTGTGTCAGCAGTTCCTGCAAGATGAAGGTATTGATGCTATGGACTGGCCCGCCCGTTCCCCAGACCTGAATCCAATTGAGCACATCTGGGACATCATGTCTCGCTCCATCCACCACAGACCGTCCAGGAGTTGGCTGATGCTTTAGTCCAGGTCTGGGAGGAGATCCCTCAGGAGACCATCCGCCACCTCATCAGGAGCATGCCCAGGCGTTGTAGGGAGGTCATACAGGCACGTGGAGGCCACACACACTACTGAGCCTCATTTTGACTTGTTTTAAGGACATTACATTACATTACAGTTGGATCAGCCTGTAGTGTGGTTTTCCACTTTCATTTTGAGTGTGACTCCAAATCCAGACCTCCATGGGTTGATAAATTTGATTTCCATTGATAATTGTTGTGTGATTTTGTTGTCAGCACATTCAACTATGTAAAGAAAAAAGTATTTAATAAAATTGTTTCATTCATTCAGATCTAGGATTTTATTTTAATGTTCACTTTATTTTTTTGAGCAGTGTACGAAGTTACAGATACTATTCTCTCAGTAGTTCACTGTGCCCTCATCGTGTGTGTGACCTACGTTTTACTGAATAGTCTTCAGGAATATACAGTACATTAATGTACAATGAATTTGACACAGACCAAATAGTTTTTTTTGTGTGTTTACCATTCCTGCCTCAAGTGTAATGATGACAGTGCCCACTGTGCGGCAGCACTGACTTACTGTCTGACAACAAGGCAACCAGTGACAGGGGATGGAATGGTGCTTGTCTACATTGATGGTACAAAGCAAGCATATCACATCAAGTATGAAGAGATTCTTCCAATTCAATATTTATTTGATATCACAGTCTCAATTCACACAATATAGATTCTTTGTCATTTTTTTTTCACAAACAGTGAAACCACACAAACTACAAAATCGAACCCTTTTTTGTGAGTGTATGAATGAAGCCTTACTCACGTGCCTTCAACTAAAGAGAGATGTTCTACTCAAAACGTTGTTGGGCTATTCGCCCATTACATGCTCTGTCCCTTGTTTTTACTTGTGCTCTTCAAGGATAGTTTTTTTCTTCCATCGACTAAATCAAAGAAAGTATCATTCCAGAGCAGTGTGGCAATAACCCTTAATGGGACTGGGAGTTGTGATTGTTCTCTTGTTGATGGTCTCTGTGGTGAACCCAAAACCTTCCATCCATTTTCTTGTGGCTGGATTTGAAAAGCCAGCAAGCTCTCAAATGTTTTGGGGACATCTTCAGAGAGAAGGCTTCATCTATAAAACCTGTCACCATTGCATTGTGTGTCAACAAATGTACGTGAAACACTCAAAAGTGTGTTTAAAAAGCATCACGTTGGATATTCAGGGGTTAGTCATCTCTCTTCTTATTTACAATGTTGTTGGAAATCCAGTTCATGCCGTCCTGTGAGAACAAGTACATCACATATACACATGAAATATTCCAAGCTACAGAATTTCCAAAGCAATCAAAGCATAAATGTATACTGTACTGTGTTACGTATGGTCATAGGGCATCATGCCTGACCTCCTGACCTGATCCTCCAGCACAGTACTCAGGGGCAGATGATAATCTGGAGCTTTACACGACATCCATGTTGTGTCACGAAAATGAGGCAAAACATTTGTCGACCCCCCACTAGTTTGTTTTCGCTCTTAATTTCCCCCTTACTGAGATGTTGCCCCGACAACCCTACTGTAAACTGTAATGACAGAATCTCCTGCACAGTAGGTGAAACGATCAGAAAATATTAGGAAAAGATTCTACTAAGACTACTACGTTCTGAAAAGATCCTACTAATGACATGGTGGCCAGCAGAGAATAACCTCTGATTCTCCTGTGGGCTCTCAATTATTTTACTACATGAACAGAGTGAGAACTGGATACTTTCGACAGTGCAGACAGGCTGTACCACATGAAGAGGAATAGAAACTACATGAACAGAGTGAGAACTGGATACTTTCGACAGTGCAGACAGGCTGTACCACATGAAGAGGAATGGAACGTGAACTAACATTGAATGATGCCTTCAATATCTGTCTTGTAAATCCTAGAGGATGATACAGTACTGTTGTTATTTTATATCATGATACGGTGTCCATCTAACTTCATAAAACTGATATATTTTGAGAGAGATATTGTGGCCTACCTGTACACCCTCTCCAGAGACAGCTGAGCAGGCCTGGATCTGCCACGCCCGGTCGCGGTATGTGTGCAGGTTCAGGCCTTCTGCGATCTCGCTGGCGGGCGAGGCTGTGGCCAGGTCCTGCTTGTTAGCGAAGATGAGCACCGGAACCCCCTTCAGGTTCTCCTCATCAATCAGCTCTGATAGCTCCTGAGGGACCAAAGGACCAGTGTTATCCGACTCAGAGCTGAACAAAGTCTTGGAGACTACATCTCTGTGTTGCCAGCACTTAAAGGTTTGCATGTCCGCTGTTAAAATGCAAAGCTTACTGTTAACATTAACGTTTTACAAGACAACACTTGTGGAATAGGGTATAACAGCTATTTCAGTTGGTCTCACCAGTCCTGTTTCTTCAAACCGCTTCTTGTCTGTACTGTCTATGACATATATCTGGAGGAAAGAAAAATATTGACATTTATTATCTTGTAACACAAAGAAGATTGATTCTCTATTCAGTTTCTAGCTTTTATTGAGATTGAAGATTCTGAAATAAACTAATGCCCAGTTTTCTCCCCCAACCAATAGAACAGGCTGTAGTCTAAATCTAAACTGTAGTTAATGGAAACTATTTTACTCTCTGAAACAGATTACAGATATAATAAGACAAAATAAAATGACAAAAGTGCTAACATAATTTACACACCAACAAATCTGTGTTTTCCAGATATTTCTTCCAGAAGGGTCGGATCTTCCTCTGTCCTCCAATGTCCCACACGTTCAGTTTCATTCCGTGAGACGTGAGACTCTTAATGTTGAAGCCCTTTGGCATCAATGGAGAAGCAGAATTCATTGATCTAACACAGGTTAGCAAAACACAGCTTTATTCTGTTACAAGTGGCTCTAAATAAGCATTTATTTATAACATCATTTTATTAGAACCAAATACTGACATGACCAGAAAGACAGGTACATTGATACAAAACTTGAACCTCGATTTGTTACCTGGAGCTTACAAAATGTGTGTTGCACCCTCTCTGACTTTATGGTTAAGTAATCTTCAACCCCCGGATTAAAGTCTCAGCCTAGTCTCTATTCTTAGTCTAGCTAAATGTATTATTGCCAATGTGCTATTTTCTGCGACAGAGGGACTGCACAAACCAACCGACTGTGATGCTTTGCTACCAGATAACATGGTATGAAGAAGAACCAAGTCAAGCATCACTAGTGTGGTATTTTAGAGACATATGAACATCTTATTTGATGTGTTGAAGTCAACATTGGAGGATACTACTTGTCTACTTCCAGAGCCGCGAAGCGTTTGACCTGGAGTGACCTGACCCTGGTACAGTCATCTAAGACATTGATATGATCAGAGATCAGATTTTGAATCAGCAGGTAAAACAAATGCTTCCATTGAGTAAGTGCCATTACGTGGTACGTTGCCTTGGGCAACAACCTGAGGGAGGAAGTGTCACATGGTTGTCATTACAAAACTACATGGCCTGCTTATGTAAGTTCGGAGCACGCCAGGATCGGATCTGACCTGTGTGGGAGTAATGGTGTTGACATCCTCGGATGATAGCTGTTTTAGCAGCGTTGTTTTGCCAGCGTTGTCTAGACCCAGGAGGACTATCCGAAGTTCCTGTTCTGTGGTTCCTTTTAATTTCTGTAGGACTGAAAAGAACCCCTGAGCGAAATGAGATAGAATAGGATATTACAAACAGACACAGAAAGCAATTAGGAAGCTTGTAAGGGACTACTATGTAGTTTATTTGCAGAGAAAGTGTCAACTCATCAGTTAGCTTCTTATTAAAAAGGGGAAACAATCAGTCCCTGAATCACGCTCTAGGACTCATCAACATGTACATTCCCATCAAACTCAAAGATCAGCAGAAGGTAGCAAGCGGGATTACCTTTTCAACTTCTCCCATCTTGAATGATGTGCTTCAGAAGGCAGGAAAGAGGACAGGGAATAGACAAAGCCTCATTCTATGATGAATCTTCAGAGTTGAGCACAGTGTTGTTCAGGAGGTACCCTGTAAATAGGCCTACAGATAGATCCTTGGTCCCCCTTATGTCCGTTTGAAGCGTCCAGAGCCGTGTGGAGTCATCTCCTGCTTGGCCTCCCTCATAAGGAGGAGGTGGGGGCCAGGGAGGGATTAGGGGGCTCCGATTAGCCCTCCCTGTTGTGCACGCCTTTCCTCCGCCTCCATTGGCTTCCGCCCCTCCCTTGCTCTTCCAGTTCCTCCCTTCCATGCATTAAAGACTTTACCTGGATTATCCTCCCCACCACCTGTTACAGGACACCCGGGGTTCTCTATGACTCTGAACTACCACCTGTTACAGGACACCCAGGGTTCTCCATCACTCTGAACCACCACCTGTTACAGGACACCCAGGGTTCTCCATCACTCTGAACCACCACATGTTACAGGACACCCAGGGTTCTCCATCACTCTGAACTACCACAAGTTACAGGACACCCAGGGTTCTCCATCACTCTGAACTACCACATGTTACAGGACACCCAGGGTTCTCCATCACTCTGAACTACCACATGTTACAGGACACCCAGGGTTCTCCATCACTCTGAACTACCACATGTTACAGGACACCCAGGGTTCTCCATCACTCTGAACTACCACATGTTACAGGACACCCAGGGTTCTCTATCACTCTGAACCACCACATGTTACAGGACACCCAGGGTTCTCCATCACTCTGAACTACCACATGTTACAGGACACCCAGGGTTCTCTATCACTCTGAACCACCACATGTTACAGGACACCCAGGGTTCTCCATCACTCTGAACCACCACATGTTACAGGACACCCAGGGTTCTCCATCACTCTGAACCACCACCTGTTACAGGACACCCAGGGTTCTCCATCACTCTGAACCACCACATGTTACAGGACACCCAGGGTTCTCCATCACTCTGAACCACCACATGTTACAGGACACCCAGGGTTCTCCATCACTCTGAACCACCACATGTTACAGGACACCCAGGGTTCTCCATCACTCTGAACTACCACATGTTACAGGACACCCAGGGTTCTCCATCACTCTGAACTACCACATGTTACAGGACACCCAGGGTTCTCCATCACTCTGAACTACCACATGTTACAGGACACCCAGGGTTCTCTATCACTCTGAACCACCACATGTTACAGGACACCCAGGGTTCTCCATCACTCTGAACTACCACATGTTACAGGACACCCAGGGTTCTCTATCACTCTGAACCACCACATGTTACAGGACACCCAGGGTTCTCCATCACTCTGAACCACCACATGTTACAGGACACCCAGGGTTCTCCATCACTCTGAACCACCACCTGTTACAGGACACCCAGGGTTCTCCATCACTCTGAACCACCACATGTTACAGGACACCCAGGGTTCTCCATCACTCTGAACCACCACATGTTACAGGACACCCAGGGTTCTCCATCACTCTGAACCACCACATGTTACAGGACACCCAGGGTTCTCCATCACTCTGAACCACCACATGTTACAGGACACCCAAGGTTCTCCATCACTCTGCTGGAAGAAGGAAAATGTCAGCCTTATTTTTGCTTTATTCTTGTCTCTGCCCAATATCCTCCAAGCAGTGATCCTTCTCCATAGTTTGCTTTCCTCAAAAATCTTGGTTTACTGTTTCAGTGTTTCAAACATTGTTTCTGTATTTTCCTTACGTAAGACAATAAAACAAAACATGTTGAGTCAGAATGACATGCTGTACGACCACTCATTCTTTGGTGACCAAAACCTTTGATTTCTCTGAGTCGTGCTCAGACAGCTGGAGAACAGTGGAGGCTGTTGAGGAGAGGGAAAATACGTTCAGAAAGAGATATATCATTCATTTGTAGAGGAAGGCAGAAAAATAAGGTGAAGAATTAGAAAGTGTTTTATCAACATTCATCAACACTTAAAGAAGCGTGTGTACTGTGAACATGAGTCTTGACATTGAGCTCTACACTAATGCTGTCCATCTTGGACACTGACGTATGTGGACACATTCATGTGGAAAGGGTTCTCACTAGATGGCCAAACTGCAACGTCAAGTCAACTATATTGCAAAAATGTATGAAAACTAAAATGAGCTTTTTGGTCATAATTAAAAGTTATGGTTAGGCATAAGGTTAACAGTGTTTAATGTTTAGGGTTAAGGTTAAGGTCAGGGTCATGGTCAGGTTTAAAATCTGTAATCAGCTTTTAAGAAGAGAAATTGTAGAAATAGGAGGATCTTCCGACTTCTCAACTTGGTCAGGTAGTCACGACCTGTGGAAAGGTTACCTCATTTACAATAGGACCACCTGTTGGAAGCTGTGGGACACATGGTCATGTTTCATTTTAGATTGAGTGGTGAAGGGCCCCGGGGGCGATCAACCTTTGCCACTCAGACACATTGATTTACCTCATGTGTACAACGCACTCCAGGATATGTCAGAATCGATGAAATACTCAGTGATTGTTTGTGAATAATACCAAGGGAAATCCAGACAGAGTCAAGCTGGGGTTCATTGATCACCATCAGATGGTTATATTCGACCTCATGGATGTTTGTGTGAGGAAAATAGAACATAGGCCCAACCAATCTTCAAGTATTTTTTGTCTCTCCATTGTGTTTTGTGTGTGAAGTAAAAAATTGCTTTCTAAAAGTGTTTCAAATTTGAAGGAAACACAACTTAATTTTACCATCAAAGGACCTTTACTCAAGAATTAGAAGCTTGGTTCCCTGGTCTGGGTCTATTATAAACCAAGTAGGGGAGTCTTTGTTCACTGTCCTCTAAAAGGGGACAGAGCCACAATAGAGCCAGTCTGGGCTGTCCCCCTTAGTTATGTCACAGTAATCTTTCTTAAATTGACTTTGCTCCTGCAGTGATTGTCGTGAGTGACATCCTCCCCTCCTGTATAGCTGCAGAGGGAGACAGTCTCCAGGCTCCAGTCTCAATCCTCAATTATTAATGAGCCAACCCTGAGCAACAGCTGAACCAGACTGTCAGAGGGACAAAAAACAAAGGTATTGATTTTACATTTACATTTTAGTCATTTAGTGGACGCTCTTATCCAGAGCGACTTACAGTAGTGAGTAATACATTTTCTTACTTTTTTGTACTTGTCCCCCGTGGGAGTCAAACCCACAATCCTGGCGGATTGCTACAGTTTACACAATGCAGTCCTGCACAAATGCCTGTTAAATGCCTGTAAATTATATGATAGACAGTCAAAAAAAAGATTGTACGTTATTTTGTAATATTATCAGACTTTAGAGAAAGCAACCCTGACTAAAATTATATGACAACTATAGCAGCCCTACCATGTGCTCTGTTTAGCCTCTTTACTTACTCACTGCAATACAAACACCTGGACTGCTAAGAGGAGAGGGTGTTGCCAAGGTAATCCTAGTGGTGACTACTTCTCAGTCTCGTGACCTGATGCCTCTAGGCTCTGTCTCAAATGACACCCTATTCCCTATATTCCCTTTAACCAGTGCTGGTCAAAAGTAGTGCACTATCTAGGGAATAGTGTGCTGCACTGCTGCTGATGCGTTGAGCGAGAGGAGAACGCCATATAAGGAGACAAAAGGGGTTGGGAGCTTATTCTGATGATGTCGTAAACTCCATTTGTGTTTTAAACTTCCATTTGCACCCTGGAATCTCTTTGCTTTTCTATTGCCGAAAAACTCTATTCTGTCCCAAAACAAAAACATTTCTCTGGACACACATTTCTAAGCAAATTGTATCTGTGTTTGGTTTTAGTATTTGGTCCTCGTCCACCCATGCATCATCTTGCCATGAGTCATATTCGTCTGACTCACATTCCCACACTTATCCACCAGTTTTATTCTGTACGCATGATGCCAGCCCTACAAGCTGACACTCATTTTTTCTCCTCAGGTCCCCTCAGTATGACTGAGCCACAGGCAGATCTAACGTTTAGGTAACTGCAAATAATTCAATGTTACAGTGAATGGTGTCATATAGAGTATATTACACAAGGATGGATGTCAATATTATTTTCTTGAATTAAGGAATAAAAACACAGTACTCACAGGTCTATACAGTGTACATCTAAATGACCATATGGGCATGTAGGCTGGTTTATGTTAAAATGGGTTATAGTGGATTACATGTAGGCTGGTTTATGTTAAAATGGGTTATAGTGGATTACATGTAGGCTGGTTTATGTTAAAATGGGTTATGGTGGATTACATGTAGGCTGGTTTATGTTAAAATGGGTTATAGTGGATTACATGTAGGCTGGTTTATGTTAAAACGGGTTATGGTGGATTACATGTAGGCTGGTTTATGTTAAAACGGGTTATGGTGGATTACATGTAGGCTGGTTTATGTTAAAATGGGTTATAGTGGATTACATGTAGGCTGGTTTATGTTAAAACGGGTTATGGTGGATTACATGTAGGCTGGTTTATGTTAAAACGGGTTATGGTGGATTACATGTAGGCTGGTTTATGTTAAAACGGGTTATAGTGGATTACATGTAGGCTGGTTTATGTTAAAACGGGTTATGGTGGATTACATGTAGGCTGGTTTATGTTAAAATGGGTTATGGTGGATTACATGTAGGCTGGTTTATTTTAAAATGGCTTATAGTGGATTACATGTAGGCTGGTTTATTTTAAAATGGCTTATAGTGGATTACATGTAGGCTGGTTTATTTTAAAATGGCTTATAGTGGATTACATGTAGGCTGGTTTATTTTAAAATGGCTTATAGTGGATTACATGTAGGCTGGTTCACACAGGTTAAGGAACAGTCACTGTGAAACTGGAATGTAGAAGGAGGAGACTACCTGAGACTTTCCCCTGAGCGGTTACTGTGTGTGTCTGTCTCCTACCCATTGAGTTTTATATCCATTATTTCTGTTGGTTTATGGCAGTGATGGTCTTTGTTCAGTGATAGGCCATCATCACTGTGTGCCCCAGACCAGTACCCTGGCATCAGCTGCCCAAAGCTGTTTACCTCTCCTTTTCTGTCATTTCTTCCTCTGTCTACTCCAGTAGGCTCCACCACGGCCATGGAGACCTCTGAGTCCTGTCACTGTCCTTTTAGAAAAACAGCAGGGAGAACCAGAGAGAAGGTACATTACTTTTATGTTAATTTTAACATGTGTAGTGGATATTCTGCCCCTTGTAAGGATTGTGGGTTTTGGGGGGAATTTCCTTTTGTGCCTTGTAGCTATTGTGACCATTAGAGCTATCTCTGATCAGATCCCCTTGGAGCTCCTAACCCTAACTCTAACCCTTAGGGCTATCTCTGATCAGATCTCCTTGGAGCTCCTAACCCTAACTCTAATCCTTAGGGCTATCTCTGATCAAATTTGCCAGCTAGCCTTGGGTTGTTATGGAAGTTTACAGTTTTCAGATAGTATGAAACATGCTCAAAAAAGTAATATGAGTTTTGCCAAGTGTGACGTGATTTTTCCAATTGTTCCATATCTGATGAATGATGGATTGTTTTGAAATTATATTTTACAGAAAAGAATAATGTTTAAAGAGTTCATCGAAGGTTTCTCTCACTTTGCCCTGAGAACTTCTCTCAGACAGAGACTTGGAAGATACAATACTGGGACCAGCATCAAACCGCTGAATATCACAAGGGTAAACCTATAATAAAATTCACATGTAAAATCATTGATGAACTAATTATGAACTAATATCAGACTTAATCTGAGACATGGTTCATGGTAGTGACAACATTTGTTTAGTCACTCACAGTGGCTGGCAGTTTCTCATGGTATACTGTCCAGGGAAAATCTCACTTTTAAAAGTTCATATTCTGTTAACTTATACCCACATTAATGTTGTTGACTCATCCTATTCTAGTATTTGTGACTAGAGCATAAATAGGAGAAACCACACTTCAAAAACCCCACCTCAAACTTGTATCTAAAACAGACTGTTTAAAAAATGCTTGCTTATTTCCTGATAGAGGATAATGTCCTCCTCTGAGAAGGATGAGCTGGCCAGTCAGTGGTCTGCTCATACTGTATGAATACCTTTTAAGACTGGTATACAGCCACAGCATTCTGTTGTTGGGGTACATCCACAGCATTCTGTTGTTGGTGTACATCCACAGCATTCTGTTGTTGGGGTACATCCACAGCACTCTGTTGTAGGGCTACATCCACAGCATTCTGTTGTTGGGGTACATCCACAGCATTCTGTTGTTGGGGTACATCCACAGCATTCTGTTGTTGGGGTACATCCACACCATTCTGTTTTTGGGGTACATCCACACCATTCTGTTGTTGGGCTACATCCACAGCATTCTGCTGTTGGGGTACATCCACACCATTCTGTTGTTGGGGTACATCCACACCATTCTGTTGTTGGGGTACATCCACACCAATCTGTTGTTGGGGTACATCCACACCATTCTGTTGTTGGGGTACATCCACACCATTCTGTTATTGGGGTACATCCACACCATTCTGTTGTTGGGGTACATCCACACCATTCTGTTGTTGGGCTACATCCACACCATTCTGTTGTTGGGGTACATCCACAGCATTCTGTTGTTGGGGTACATCCACACCATTCTGTTGTTGGGGTACATCCACACCATTCTGTTGTTGGGGTACATCCACACCATTCTGTTGCTGGGGTACACCAACACCATTCTGATGTTGGGGTACATCCACACCATTCTGTTGTTGGGGTACATCCACGCCATTCTGTTGTTGGGGTACACCAACACCATTCTGTTGTTGGGGTACATCCACACCATTCTGTTGTTGGGGTACAACAACACCATTCTGTTGTTGGGGTACATCCACACCATTCTGTTGTTGGGGTACAACAACACCATTCTGTTGTTGGGGTACAACAACACCATTCTGTTGTTGGGGTACAACAACACCATTCTGTTGTTGGGGTACATCCACACCATTCTGTTGCTGGGGTACACCAACACCATTCTGCTGTTGGGGTACATCCACACCATTCTGTTGTTGGGGTACATCCAAGCCATTCTGTTGTTGGGGTACACCAACACCATTCTGTTGTTGGGGTACATCCACACCATTCTGTTGTTGGGGTACAACAACACCATTCTGTTGTTGGGGTACAACAACACCATTCTGTTGTTGGGGTACATCCACACAATTCTGTTGTTGGGCTACATCCACAGCATTCTGTTGTTGGGGTACATCCACAGCATTCTGTTGTTGGGGTACATCCACAGCATTATGTTGTTGGGGTACATCCACACCATTCTGTTTTTGGGGTACATCCACACCATTCTGTTGTTGGGGTACATCCACACCAATCTGTTGTTGGGGTACATCCACACCATTCTGTTGTTGGGGTACATCCACACCATTCTGTTGTTGGGGTACATCCACATCATTCTGTTGTTGGGGTACATCCACACCAATCTGTTGTTGGGGTACATCCACACCATTCTGTTGTTGGGGTACATCCACACCATTCTGTTATTGGGGTACATCCACACCATTCTGTTGTTGGGGTACATCCACACCATTCTGTTGTTGGGCTACATCCACACCATTCTGTTGTTGGGGTACATCCACACCATTCTGTTGTTGGGGTACATCCACACCATTCTGTTGTTGGGGCACATCCACACCATTCTGTTGTTGGGGTACATCCACACCATTCTGTTGCTGGGGTACACCAACACCATTCTGCTGTTGGGGTACATCCACACCATTCTGTTGTTGGGGTACATCCACACCATTCTGTTGTTGGGGTACACCAACACCATTCTGTTGTTGGGGTACATCCACACCATTCTGTTGTTGGGGTACAACAACACAATTCTGTTGTTGGGGTACAACAACACCATTCTGTTGTTGGGGTACATCCACACAATTCTGTTGTTGGGGTACAACAACACCATTATGTTATTGGGATACATCCACAGCATTCTGTTGTTGGGGTACAACAACACCATTCTGTTGTTGGGGTACATCCACAGCATTCTGTTGTTGGGGTACATCCACAGCATTCTGTTGTTGGGGTACATCCACAGCACTCTGTTGTTGGGCTACATCCACAGCATTCTGTTGTTGGGGTACATCCACAGCATTCTGTTGTTGGGGTACACCCACAGCATTCTGTTGTTGGAGTACATCCACACCATTCTGTTTTTGGGGTACATCCACACCATTCTGTTGTTGGGGTACATCCACAGTATTCTGTTGTTGGGGTACATCCACACAATTCTGTTGTGGGGTACATCCACACCATTCTGTTGTTGGGGTACATCCACACCAATCTGTTGTTGGGGTACATCCACACCATTCTGTTGTTGGGGTACATCCACACCATTCTGTTATTGGGGTACATCCACACCATTCTGTTGTTGGGGTACATCCACTGCATTTTGTTGTTGGGGTACATCCACACCATTCTGTTGTTGGGGTATATCCACACCATTCTGTTGCTGGGGTACACCAACACAGTTCTGCTGTTGGGGTACATCCACACCATTCTGTTGTTGGGGTACATCCACACCATTCTGTTGTTGGGGTACATCCACACCCTTCTGTTGATGGGGTACATCCACACTATTCTGTTGTTGGGCTACATCCACACCATTCTGTTGTTGGGGTACATGCACAGCATTCTGTTGTTGGGGTACATCCGCACCATTTGGTTGTTGGGGTACATCCACACCATTCTGTTGTTGGGGTACATCCACACCATTCTGTTGTTGGGGTACAACAACACCATTCTGTTGTTGGGGTACATCCACACCATTCTGTTGTTGGGGTACATCCACACCATTCTGTTGTTGGGGTACAGCCACACCATTCTGTTGTTGGGGTACATCCACACCATTCTGTTGTTGGGGTACAACACCATTCTGTTGTTGGGGTACATCCACACTATTCTGTTGTTGGGGTACATCCACACGATTCTGTTGGTGGGATACATCCACACGATTCTGTTGTTGGGGTACATCCACAATATTCTGTTGTTGGGGTACATCCACACCATTCTGTTGTTGGGGTACATCCACAGCATTCTGTTGTTGGGGTACATCCACACCATTCTGTTTTTAGGGTACAACCGCACCATTATGTTGTTGTGCTACATCCACAGCATTCTGTTGTTGGGGTACATCCACACCATTCTGTTGTTGGGGTACATCCACACCATTCTGTTGTTGGGGTACATCCACACCATTCTGTTGTTGGGGTACATCCACACCATTCTGTTGTTGGGGTACATCCACACCATTCTGCTATTGGGGTACATCCACACCATTCTATTGTTGGGGTACATCCACACCATTCTGTTGTTGGGCTACATCCACAGCATTCTGTTGTTGGGGTACATCCACACCATTCTGTTGTTGGGGTACATCCACACCATTCTGTTGTTGGGGTACATCCACACCATTCTGTTGTTGGGGTACATCCACACCATTCTGTTGTTGGGGTACATCCACACCATTCTGCTATTGGGGTACATCCACACCATTCTATTGTTGGGGTACATCCACACCATTCTGTTGTTGGGCTACATCCACAGCATTCTGTTGTTGGGGTACATCCACACCATTCTGTTGTTGGGGTACAACACCATTCTGTTGTTGGGGTACATCCACACTATTCTGTTGTTGGGGTACATCCACACGATTCTGTTGGTGGGATACATCCACACGATTCTGTTGTTGGGGTACATCCACAATATTCTGTTGTTGGGGTACATCCACACCATTCTGTTGTTGGGGTACATCCACAGCACTCTGTTGTTGGGCTACATCCACACCATTCTGTTGTTGGGGTACATCCACAGCATTCTGTTGTTGGGGTACATCCACAGCATTCTGTTGTTGGGGTACATCCACAGCACTCTGTTGTTGGGCTACATCCACAGCATTCTGTTGTTGGGGTACATCCACAGCATTCTGCTGTTGGGGTACATCCACAGCATTCTGTTGTTGGGGTACATCCACACCATTCTGTTTTTGGGGTACATCCACACCATTATGTTGTTGTGCTACATCCACAGCATTCTGTTGTTGGGGTACATCCACACCATTCTGTTGTTGGGGTACATCCACACCATTCTGTTGTTGGGGTACATCCACACCAATCTGTTGTTGGGGTACATCCACACCATTCTGTTGTTGGGGTACATCCACACCATTCTGCTATTGGGGTACATCCACACCGTTCTATTGTTGGGGTACATCCACACCATTCTGTTGTTGGGCTACATCCACAGCATTCTGTTGTTGGGGTACATCCACACCATTCTGTTTTTGGGGTACATCCACACCATTCTGTTGTTGGGGTACATCCACACCATTCTGTTGTTGGGGTACATCCACACCATTCTGTTGTTGGGGTACATCCACACCATTCTGCTATTGGGGTACATCCACACCATTCTATTGTTGGGGTACATCCACACCATTCTGTTGTTGGGCTACATCCACAGCATTCTGTTGTTGGGGTACATCCACACCATTCTGTTGTTGGGGTACATCCACACCATTCTGTTGTTGGGGTACATCCACACCAATCTGTTGTTGGGGTACATCCACACCATTCTGTTGTTGGGGTACATCCACACCATTCTGTTGTTGGGGTACATCCACACCATTCTGTTGTTGGGGTACAACAACACCTTTCTGTTGTCGGGGTACATCCACACCATTCTGTTGTTTGGGTACATCCACACCATTCTGTTGTTGGGGTACAGCCACACCATTCTGTTGTTGGAGTACATCCACACCATTCTGTTGTTGGGCTACATCCACACCATTCTGTTGTTGAGGTACAACACCATTCTGTTGTTGGGGTACATCCACGCTATTCTGTTGTTGGGGTACATCCACACCATTCTGTTGTTGGGGTACATCCACACCATTCTGTTGTTGGGCTACATCCACACCATTCTGTTGTTGGGGTACATGCACAGCATTCTGTTGTTGGGGTACATCCACACCATTCTGCTGTTGGGGTACATCCACGCCATTCTGTTGTTGGGGTACACCAACACCATTCTTTTGTTGGGGTACATCCACACCATTCTGTTGTTGGGGTACAACAACACCATTCTGTTGTTGGGGTACAACAACACCATTCTGTTGTTGGGGTACAACAACACCATTCTGTTGTTTGGGTACAACAACACCATTATGTTGTTGGGGTACATCCACACCATTCTGTTGTTGGGGTACAACAACACCATTCTGTTGTTGGGGTACAACAACACCATTCTGTTGTTGGTGTACATTCACACAATTCTGTTGTTGGGGTACAACAACACCATTCTGTTGTCGGGGTACATCCACACCATTCTGTTGTTGGGGTACATCCACACCATTCTGTTGTTGGGGTACAGCCACACCATTCTGTTGTTGGAGTACATCCACACCATTCTGTTGTTGGGGTACATCCACACCATTCTGTTGTTGAGGTACAACACCATTCTGTTGTTGGGGTACATCCACGCTATTCTGTTGTTGGGGTACATCCACACCATTCTGTTGTTGGGGTACATCCACACCATTCTGCTATTGGGGTACATCCACACCGTTCTATTGTTGGGGTACATCCACACCATTCTGTTGTTGGGCTACATCCACAGCATTCTGTTGTTGGGGTACATCCACACCATTCTGTTTTTGGGGTACATCCACACCATTCTGTTGTTGGGGTACATCCACACCATTCTGTTGTTGGGGTACATCCACACCATTCTGTTGTTGGGGTACATCCACACCATTCTGCTATTGGGGTACATCCACACCATTCTATTGTTGGGGTACATCCACACCATTCTGTTGTTGGGCTACATCCACAGCATTCTGTTGTTGGGGTACATCCACACCATTCTGTTGTTGGGGTACATCCACACCATTCTGTTGTTGGGGTACATCCACACCAATCTGTTGTTGGGGTACATCCACACCATTCTGTTGTTGGGGTACATCCACACCATTCTGTTGTTGGGGTACATCCACACCATTCTGTTGTTGGGGTACAACAACACCTTTCTGTTGTCGGGGTACATCCACACCATTCTGTTGTTTGGGTACATCCACACCATTCTGTTGTTGGGGTACAGCCACACCATTCTGTTGTTGGAGTACATCCACACCATTCTGTTGTTGGGCTACATCCACACCATTCTGTTGTTGAGGTACAACACCATTCTGTTGTTGGGGTACATCCACGCTATTCTGTTGTTGGGGTACATCCACACCATTCTGTTGTTGGGGTACATCCACACCATTCTGTTGTTGGGCTACATCCACACCATTCTGTTGTTGGGGTACATGCACAGCATTCTGTTGTTGGGGTACATCCACACCATTCTGCTGTTGGGGTACATCCACGCCATTCTGTTGTTGGGGTACACCAACACCATTCTTTTGTTGGGGTACATCCACACCATTCTGTTGTTGGGGTACAACAACACCATTCTGTTGTTGGGGTACAACAACACCATTCTGTTGTTGGGGTACAACAACACCATTCTGTTGTTTGGGTACAACAACACCATTATGTTGTTGGGGTACATCCACACCATTCTGTTGTTGGGGTACAACAACACCATTCTGTTGTTGGGGTACAACAACACCATTCTGTTGTTGGTGTACATTCACACAATTCTGTTGTTGGGGTACAACAACACCATTCTGTTGTCGGGGTACATCCACACCATTCTGTTGTTGGGGTACATCCACACCATTCTGTTGTTGGGGTACAGCCACACCATTCTGTTGTTGGAGTACATCCACACCATTCTGTTGTTGGGGTACATCCACACCATTCTGTTGTTGAGGTACAACACCATTCTGTTGTTGGGGTACATCCACGCTATTCTGTTGTTGGGGTACATCCACACCATTCTGTTGTTGGGGTACATCCACACCATTCTGTTGTTGGGCTACATCCACACCATTCTGTTGTTGGGGTACATGCACAGCATTCTGTTGTTGGGGTACATCCACACCATTCTGTTGTTGGGGTACATCCACGCCATTCTGTTGTTGGGGTACACCAACACCATTCTTTTGTTGGGGTACATCCACACCATTCTGTTGTTGGGGTACAACAACACCATTCTGTTGTTGGGGTACAACAACACCATTCTGTTGTTGGGGTACAACAACACCATTCTGTTGTTTGGGTACAACAACACCATTATGTTGTTGGGGTACATCCACACCATTCTGTTGTTGGGGTACAACAACACCATTCTGTTGTTGGGGTACAACAACACCATTCTGTTGTTGGTGTACATTCACACAATTCTGTTGTTGGGGTACAAAAACACCATTATGTTGTTGGGGTACATCCACACCATTCTGTTGTTGGGGTACAACAACACCATTCTGTTGTTGGGGTACATCCACACCATTCTGTTGTCGGGGTACATCCACACCATTCTGTTGCTGGGGTACACCAACACCATTCTGTTGTTGGGGTACATCCACACCATTCTGTTGTTGGGGTACATCCACACCATTCTGTTGTTGGGGTACAACAACACCATTCTATTGTTGGGGTACATCCACACCATTCTGTTGTTGGGCTACATCCACAGCATTCTGTTGTTGGGGTACATCCACACCATTCTGTTGTTGGGGTACATCCACACCATTCTGTTGTTGGGGTACATCCACACCAATCTGTTGTTGGGGTACATCCACACCATTCTGTTGTTGGGGTACATCCACACCATTCTGCTATTGGGGTACATCCACACCATTCTATTGTTGGGGTACATCCACACCATTCTGTTGTTGTGCTACATCCACAGCATTCTGTTGTTGGGGTACATCCACTCCATTCTGTTGTTGGGGTACATCCACACCATTCTGTTGTTGGGGTACATCCACACCAATCTGTTGTTGGGGTACATCCACACCATTCTGTTGTTGGGGTACATCCACACCATTCTGTTGTTGGGGTACATCCACACCATTCTGTTGTTTGGGTACAACAACACCATTCTGTTGTCGGGGTACATCCACACCATTCTGTTGTTGGGGTACATCCACACCATTCTGTTGTTGGGGTACAGCCACACCATTCTGTTGTTGGAGTACATCCATACCATTCTGTTGTTGGGGTACATCCACACCATTCTGTTGTTGAGGTACAACACCATTCTGTTGTTGGGGTACATCCACGCTATTCTGTTGTTGGGGTACATCCACACCATTCTGTTGTTGGGGTACATCCACACCATTCTGTTGTTGGGCTACATCCACACCATTCTGTTGTTGGGGTACATTCACACCATTCTGTTGTTGGGGTACAAAAACACCATTCTGTTGTTGGGGTACAACAACACCATTCTGTTGTTGGGGTACATCCACACCATTCTGTTGTCGGGGTACATCCACACCATTCTGTTGCTGGGGTACACCAACACCATTCTGTTGTTGGGGTACATCCACACCATTCTGTTGTTGGGGTACATCCACACCATTCTGTTGTTGGGGAACAACAACACCATTCTGTTGTTGGGGTACAACAAGACCATTCTGTTGTTGGGGTACATCCACACCATTCTGTTGTTGGGGTACATCCACACCATTCTGTTGTTGGGGTACATCCACACCATTGTGTTGTTGGGGTACATCCACACCATTCTGTTGTTGGGGTACAACAACACCATTCTGTTGTTGGGGTACATCCACACCATTCTGTTGTTGGGGCACAACAACACCATTCTTTTGTTGGGGTACATCCACACCATTCTGTTGTTGGAGTACATCCACACCATTCTGTTGTTGGGGTACAACAAAACCATTCTGTTGTTGGGGTACAACAACACCATTCTGTTGTTGGGGTACATCCACACCATTCTGTTGTTGGGGTACAGCAACACCATTCTGTTGTTGGGGTACAACAACACCATTCTGTTGTTGAGGTACAACAACACCATTCTGTTGTTGGGGTACATCCACAACATTCTGTTGTTGGGGTACATCCACACCATTCTGTTGTTGGGGTACATCCACACCATTCTGTTGTTGGGGTACTTCCACACCATTCTGTTGTTGGGGTACAAGAACACCATTCTGTTGTTGGGGTACAACAACACCATACTGTTGTTGGGGTACATCCACAGAATTATGTTGTTGGGGTACAACAACACCATTCTGTTGTTGCGGTACATCCACACCATTCTGTTGTTGGGGCACAACAACACCATTCTGTTGTTGGGGTACAACAACACCATTCTGTTGTTGGGGTACAACAACACCATTCCTTTGTTGGGGTACATCCACACCATTCTGTTGTTGGGGTACAACAACACCATTCTGTTGTTGGGGTACATCCACACCATTCTGTTGTTGGGGTACATCCACACCATTCTGTTGTTGGGGTACATCCACACCAATCCAACACAGAAAAGCTGCTTTTTAACATACTTCATAAAAACATTTTTGGAAGGAAAGCTATTTAACCCATAATGTAATTAATTATTGGTTATATTTCATAGAAATATTGGACAGTTTGAAATACTGTATGACCAACACCCAGGAAACTCAGATACTACAAACTATTTCCAAGCTATGTGTTGTTCAGTGTATTGATTTCATGTTTTGGTGTATACTATTGCGTCTGCATGAATGAGAATAATATTGCTTCAGACAAGGCGGCAAAAGGGGACATAGGTTTGTGTTCAGTGCACACACATCAGCTTGTGGTCTTGTTGCTATGGCAACACTTCCTGGCCATGTTTCTATGGCAAGACTTTCTGTGCAGTTAGGAAGTGGCAATCGGTGCCAAGCAAGTATGTTCAGATAAGAACACTACCGGAACCCTTCTTCAGTCATCTATCACTTGGAATCTTTCAATGAACTGAAGCAATAGGGCAATGTTCCTACTATTGGAATACGCAATATATGTGCAGTAAATTGGATTTATCAGTGTGTTTATGATTTATGATGTTTTTTTCTGTCTGTCTGTCTGTCTGTCTATCTGTCTGTCTGTCTCTGTCTGTCTGTCTGTCTGTCTGTCTGTCTGTCTGTCTCTCGCTCTCTTTGTCTGCCTGTCTCTGTCTATTTCTCTCTGTGTCTGTTTATCTCACAGTCTCAGCTCTAAGTCTGCTAAAGATCACAGGATTTATGCCCTCCCCAAAATGGTACATCATATATTAAATCGTTGTGTTTCTGATTGTTGTTTCCCTAATCCAAAGCAGATGTATTCACTGGTTTATGTCTGTGCTTACAGGGTCTGGCAGTATCTGATGGAGGTGAGCTGAAACATGGAGACATACAGAACAAGGCAAAAGTTTGGACACACTCTTCCATGTCATCCCTAGGAGGGTTGCGTCACTTGAGTGGGTTGAGTCACTGATGTTATCTTCCTGTCTGGTTTGGCGCACCCCTTTGGGTTGTGCCGTGGCGGAGATCTTTGCTATACTCAGCCTTGTCTCAGGATGGTAAGTTGGTGGTCGAAGGTATCCCTCTAGTGGTGTGGGGGCTGTGCTTTGGAAAAGTGGGCAGGGTTATATCCTGCCTGTTTGGCCCTGTCCGGGGGTATTGTTGGATGGAGCCACAGTGTCTCCCGACCCCTCCTGTCTCAGCCTCCAGTATTTATGCTGCAGTAGTTTATGTGTCGGGGGGCTAGGGTCAGTCTGTTATATCTGGAGTATTTCTCCTGTCTTATCCGGTGTCCTGTGTGAATTTAAGTATGCTCTCTCTAATTCTCTCTCTCTCTCTCTCTCTCTCTTTCTTTCTTTCTTTCTTTCTTTCTTTCTTTCTTTCTTTCTTTCTTTCTTTCTTTCTTTCTTTCTTTCTTTCTTTCTCTCTTTGTATCTCTCGGAGGACCTGAGCCCTAGGACCATGCCTCAGGACTACCTGGCCTGATGACTCCTTGCTGTCCCCAGTCCACCTGGCTGTGCTGCTGCTCCAGTTTCAGCTGTTCTGCCTGCGGCTATGGAACCCTGACCTGTTCACCAGACGTGCTACCTGTCCCAGACCTGCTGTTTTAAACTCTCTAGAGACAGCAGGAGCGGTAGAGATACTCTGAATGATCGGCTATGAAAAGCCAACTGACATTTTCTCCTGAGGTGCTGACCTGTGGCACCCTCGACAACCACTGTGATTATTATTTGACCCTGCTGATCATCTATGAACGTTTCCACATCTTGGCCATGTTCTGTTATAATCTCCACCTGGCACAGCCAGAAGAGGACTGGCCACCCCTCATAGCCTGGTTCCTCTCTAGGTTTCTTCCTAGGTTCTGGCCTTTCTAGGGAGTTTTTCCTAGCCACCGTACTTCTACACCTGCATTGCTTGCTGTTTGGGGTTTTAGGCTGTGTTTCTGTACAGCACTTTGAGACATCAGCTGATGTAAGAAGGGCTTTATAAATAAATTTGATTTGATAGATTTGACACACCTACACTTACATTGTAGAATAATAGTGAAGACAACAAAACTATGAAATAACACATTTTTATGTTAGATAGCCCTAACCAAATAGGGCTATCTTCTGGATACCACACCTACCTTTTCACAACACAACTGATTGGCTCAAACACATTAAGAAGGAAAGCAATTCCACAAATGTACTTTTAACAAAGCACACCTGCCTTTCTGGCTTTGAGATTCAGGGGTTACGACAATGACTTCCTCCTCGAAAGCTGACAGCTGTATGTGAGAGAAAGTCACTTGAAAGAGTTTCTCAGGACTTTTTCTCTTGTTACATTCATCTTTTAAATGTCCTATACATTTTCACAATTCTCCAATTTAGACAGTAATAACAATCAAGTTTTCTCTATTCAAAACCACACATTTCAAAGTGAAGCATACATTGTAGTTTCTGTATTACATCCAATACAGCCCTGTTGTTAATGTCTCCAGAGTTGAATGGGGTGTCAGGGGCGCAAGGGGCCAGTGTTGGCCTGTGTTCCAGCAGTAACTCCAATCTCCCCACAGTGCCCAGTGAGGAAGCCAGTGGTGTGGGAAAGTTGACCAGCTGGGCTGTCAGCTTCGAGAGGCTCCTGCAGTGTCCTATACTTCACGGTGAGGGCTCAAGCTGACCGTATACAATCTTTCAAGCTTATGTCGTGATGATCTGTTGTATACAGAGTTTTTGTGCTAGTCTGTTTATTGGTATTGTGTGTTTGTTTCAAGGAGGGCCCATTGTTTTGAAGCGATAAATGAAGTAATTTAGAACAATTACATTGTCAGCCCAACCGTTTAGTTTCCACCACTTTAGATGACAAATTGTTATCTGAAGTGATGGCTCCTATTTGAAAGCATTTTACTGACCAGGACACAAAACAAAGCTCCGCTACAAGGGTTGATTGTCAAATTGCCCAAGAAATTAGAATGAGAATGAGGCCCACGCATGAGTCACTTAAATAGTACGAACCATGTGGGTGTCCAATTTTCTCCTTTGGGCTGGAGGACTTATGGGAAAAGAGATGACATTCTCCAGTCTGGATTATGAGGCATGTGGAGAATAGAGGGATGTGTGTGTGCTTGACAGAAATATCAGTGTCAACAATATAAGTCAAATATAAAGTAGTGCTAAGGACTAATAATAGTTCTCATACAGCGTCAAATCAGGCTGATAATGTATTGTGGCTGCTGGCTAGAAATTGGTGACAGAAATGTTTTTCTGTTTAAACCGACAGGCTTTCCTGAAGTCGGAGGTCAGTGCTGAGAACATCTTATTTTGGAAGGCATGTGAGAAGTTCCCGACAGATCCTAGCCAATTAGAAAGAGAAGGTACTTCACAGATGAAAAGGGATTTGGAAAGTTTGATAGTCTAAGAGGGTCTATGAGTCAGGGACTGACCATGTTTCTGTCCTGTCCAGTTAAACCAGGAGGCTCGCTCCGTCTACAACACCTACCTCTCAGGCAGTGCTTCCCATCCCATCAACATTGATGACGCAGTCCGCATTGAGGAGCGGGACGTGAGAAACCCTCACTGTGACATGTATCACAAGACCCCAAAACAGGTACACCACATTATTATTTTATTTTATTATTTATTATTATAAAGTATATTAAAATACAATTCCATTTAGCAGATTATCTAAAGTGACTTACAGTGATGCGTGCATACAGTTTTTACATATGGGTGGCCCTGGGAAGCGAACCCACAATCCTGGTGTTGCAAGGGCCTTACTCTACCAACTGAGTCATTCAGGACACTATAATCTACTGTACCAAGGCTCACTAGAAAATCATGAAATATTCCTCTATTCCCCATACAGTAGCATGCCCATGTATTGCTGTGGGAAACACAGTCGTAGAAATAAGAAATGTCATGGAAAACTGAGTTTAGTAAAGATGGTTGTGCTGCCTGACTTTACGAGGCTTTTCCTCTGTCTCTTTCTCACTTCAGGCCTTCAAGCTGATGAAGTTTGACAGCTACACGCGCTTTGTTCGCTCCCAGCTCTACCAGAGCTGCATGTTGACCAATGTGGAGGGCAGGCCTCTACCTGAGCTGGGACCCTGCTCGAAGAGCACAGCGACCAGGAAAACTGCTGGGACTGACAGCGCCTCACTCAGTGACAGGCACAAGGCTGACCAGAAACCCCAAAAAGGTACTGTACAGTATTGTGAAGCTTGGCTATAATGTTCGTGCATAAACCAACTCATGACTGCGTATTGTTCTTAGAAACCAAAGGTCAAACCGGGAAAGTCTCTTCCTTTGGATGTGGACGAGGGAGCAGAGAAGAAGATGAAAGCTCTACAGAACAAGTTGACCAGAGACAAACTTCAGGAAAAGAGGTGCTCGTGGGGAGGTACAGTATAATACAATGGGGATAGCATTGGTTCAGAGTTTATGGTACAGTATATGACGTTTCTGGTACGGTGACCTACTTACTGTACATTATTTGAAAAAAGGGTTATTCGGCTGTCCCCACAGGATAACTCTTTTTGGTTCTAGTTAGAGCCCTTTTTGGTTCCAGGTAGAACCCTCTGTGGAAAGGGTTCTACATGGAATCCAAAAGTGTTTGACCTGGAACCAAAAAGGGTTCTTCAAAGGGTTCTCCTATGGGGACAGCTGAAAAAACCCTTTTAGCTTTCAAATAGCTCCTTTTTTTCTAAGAGTGTACCTGCAGCTGAATATAATGCACCCCATTCCCTTAGAAGAGCTTGCTGACCATGCTGCAGTCTTACAGAGCAATGCCGGGGTCTCTCCTCAATGCAGTAGAGGTAAGCACACCACACACCAAGCTCTAACTATATTATAAAATATGTTCCGACAACATTTCCCTTTGAATTAACTTGTGACTTTTGCCCCCTTTCCCCACAGCAGTTGGAGAGAGAGCGTTGGCGTGCGGGCCAGGCTGAGAACTGCTGTGTGTTCCTACCTGACGGTACTGCCTCCCTGGCTCCAGCCCGTGCTGGACATTCCATCCACACCATGCTGACTGGGTTCTATGAGAAGAAAGGCTTCCCCCTCTTGGATGTCATCATCTACCTGCAGGGCAAGGACAAGTTGAGCCTCAGTCAGAGTTGGCTCCTACATGCAGGGCAGAGGCCAACTGTGTAATAAGCATGTACCTCCCAAGCAGAATTGTTTTATATTTTATTTAACCTTTATTTAACTGGCAAGTCAGTTAAGAACAAATTCTTATTTACAATGACGGCCTAAGAATCAGAATCACGTTTATTGCCCTAAAAGAGGAAAATCTTGGCGTAGCTCACACATTACATACACATGACACACACATGAACGCTACATGGAATTGTTCACAATAGCTCCTGGAATGAAACGATTGGTTTAACCCAAAATGGTGTCTATCTGTCACTTAGCAACATCCTAGGTGGAAAAGAGTTTCTATTGTTGATGTACCTGTCCTGTTTGTTCTCTCTCTGTTCTCTGGTCCCTCCACAGAAACCCCTCTCTCTGGACCAGGACAGCTCAGCTCTGAAGGAAAAGCAGGATTTTCTGGAGCTCAGCGCGTCTTTCGCATGGGTGACCACATCCTGATATTCCATGACTTTTATTTATCCTTGAAAAGGAAAAGGCTCCATGCTTGCTCAACATTAAAAAACGTGTCACTATTAAAAGCTGGACATTTTGGGCCTTCATCAATGGCCTTCATCAATTAGAAAAATGACACAGAGGGAGTATATAGCTCATAAGGCATGTCATGGGGAAGACAATTTTATTATCCTGTAATTAAATAAATAATACAGCCAGACAAAAAGTATTTCTCAGGGTGGAGATAGTGTCCACAGGGAAGACAGTGGGTGTTGTGATGACTTCCAATGGAACTCTACAGGAAGCAATGACCCCGGTGCTCGTGAAAGCAACATCTGCTACCACAGGACGTCATAGTCACCATGGTAAGTCATTCTGGGGGACTGTGACGTTGTATAACCTGTTTACCCTCTGATGCTTTCTCTCCATGCTACGTTTTATTTCAGAGTAGGAGCATAGAGTCACTGAGCATGAGCACGGCCTTAACCTCACTGGACTGAGTAAAAGGCTGCAAAATTGTGTTTTTTTGTGTGTATTTATTTTTAGGAGAGAGACTTAGACAGTGAGATTGCCTGTGCTCAAAAGTAACACTAACGCTGAATCAACCAAGCTTATGCATTTATTTCCCAAAGGAGTTTGTGCAATATTTTGCAATACACTTTTTCCTATTATGCCAAAACACTATGATTTCCCATGACAATTTTCTGTAAGGCTTGATCCTTTACGGTGCTCAATCAGCTAGTGTTTTGTTGTGGTAATGGGTTCTTCGTGGTAGTTAGCTGTGAGTCTTTATGGGTGAATCTGTAAGAGCTTTGCTCAATATTTGCACATTATTCTTTAAAAAAATGAGTCAAGCTTTGTCAAGTTGGTTGTTGATCATTGCTAGACAGCCATAGATTTTCAAGCTGATTTAAGCCAAAACTGTAAATATACCACTCAAGAACATTCAATGTCATCTCAGTAAGCAACTGCAGTATATATTTGGTTTTTCATTTAGGTTATTGTCCTGCTGAAAGGTGAATCTGTCTTCCAGTGTCTGTTGGAAAGCAGACTGAACCAGGTTTTCCTCTAGGATTTTGTCTGTGCTTAACTCTAATCCATTCATTTTTTTTCATAAAAAACTCCATCGCTTGTTATTCAGGACACAAAGTTAATTTCTTTCCCCATTTTATGCAGTTTTACTTGAGTACCTTCTTGCAAACAGGATGCAATTTGTGGGATATTTGTATTCTGTTCAGGCTCCCTTCTTTTCACTCTTTCGTTTAGGTTAGTGTTGTAAAGTAACTACAATATTGTTGATCCATCCTCAGTCTTCTCCTATCACAGCCATTCAACTCTGTAACTGTTTTAATGTCACCATTGACCTCTTGGTGAAATCCCTGAGTGGTTTCTTTCCTCTCCGGAAACTTACAGTATTTAGGAAGGACTCATGTATCTTTGTAGTGACTGGGTGTATTGATACACCATCCAAAGTGTAATTTACTTCACCTCAAAGGGATATTCATATATATATATATATATTTTTTTTACAATCGGTGCCCTTCTTTGCGAGGCATTGGAAAACCTCCCTGGTGTTTGTGGTTGAATATGTGTTTGAAATTCACTACTCGACTAATGGACCTTATCGATAATTGTATGTGTGTGGTACAGAGATGAGGTAGTCATTAAAAAAAATCATGTTAAACACTATTGTTGCACAGAGAGTCCAACGTATTATGTGACTTGTTAAGCTATTCTTTACTGCAGGACTTATTTAGGCTTGCCATAACAATGGGCTTAAATACTGCTTGACTCAAGACATTTTAGCTTTACATGTTTTATTAATTAGTAAGCATTTCTATAAACATACAGTACCAGTCAAAAGTTTGGACACACACTCATTCAAGGGTTTTACTTTATTTTTTTTACTATTTCTACATTGTTGAATAATAGTGAAGACGTCAAAATTATGAAAATAACCAAACAAGTGTTAAACAAATCAAAATATATTTTATATTTGAGATTCTTCAAAGTAGCCACCCTTGATAGTAGCTTTGCACAAACTTTGTATTCTCTCAACCAGCTTTATGAGGTAGTCACCTGAAATGCATTTCAATTAACAGGTGTGCCTTGTTAAAAGCTAACTTATGGAATTTATTTCCTTCTTAATGCGTTTGAGTCAATCAGTTGTGTTGTGACAAGGTAGGGGTTGTACACAGAAGATAGCCCTATTTGGTAAAAGAACAAGTCCATATTATGGCAGGAACAGCTCAACTAATCATGGAGAAATGACAGTCCATCATTACTTTAAGGCATGAAGGTCAGTCAATATGGAACATTTCAAGAACTTGGAGCGTTTCGTCAAGTGCAGTTGCAAAAACCATGAATGATGAAACTGTCTCTCATGAGGATCGCCACAGGATTGGAAGACCCAGAGTTCAAATCAAATCAAATGTTATTTGTCACATGCGCCAAATACAACAGACTTTCCATGAAATGCTTACTTACAAGCCCTTAACCAACAGTGTGTCACACCCTGGCCTTAGTTATCTTTGTTTTCTTTATTCATTTGGTTAGGTCAGGGTGTGACATTTGGGATTTATGTGTTTGGTCTGGTCTAGGGGTTTTGTATGTTTATGGGGTGTTTTCTAGTCTAGGTGTTTAGGTCTAGCTGTTTTCTAGTCTATGGTTGCCTAGATTGGTTCTCAATTAGAGGCAGGTATTTATCGTTGTCTCTGATTGGTAACCATATTTAGGCAGCCATGTTCTTTGGGTATTTTGTGGGTGATTGTTTCCCGTGTCTGTTTGTGCGTCGCGGGACTGTTTCGTTGCCAGTTCACGTTGTTATTTTGTATTAGTGTTCATGTTCAGTTTTCCCTATTAAAACATGGACACCTACCACGCTGCATATTGGTCCGATCCTTGTTTCACCTCTTCAGAGGAAGAGACTGCAAACTCTCCTTCCAGACTCATATCAAACATCTCCAATCGAAAATCAAATCAAGAATCGGCTTTCTATTCCGCAACAAAGCCTCCTTCACTCACGCCGCCAAACTTACCCTAGTAAAACTGACTATCCTACCGATCCTCGACTTCGGCGATGTCATCTACAAAATTGCTTCCAACACTCTACTCAGCAAACTGGATGCAGTTTATCACAGTGCCATCCGTTTTGTCACTAAATCACCTTATACCACCCACCACTGCAACTTGTATGCTCTAGTCGGCTGGCCCTCGCTACATATTCGTCGCCAGACCCACTGGCTCCAGGTCATCTACAAGTCCATGCTAGGTAAAGCTCCGCCTTATCTCAGTTCACTGGTCACGATGGCAACACCCATCCGTAGCACGCGCTCCAGCAGGTGTGTCTCACTGATCATCCCTAAAGCCAACACCTCATTTGGCCGCCTTTCGTTCCAGTTCTCTGCTGCCTGTGACTGGAACGAATTGCAAAAATCGCTGAAGTTGGAGACTTTTATCTCCCTCACCAACTTCAAACATCTGCTATCTGAGCAGTTAACCGATCGCTGCAGCTGTACATAGTCTATCGGTAAATAGCCCACCCATTTTTACCTACCTCATCCCCATACTGTTTTTATTTATTTACTTTTCTGCTCTTTTGCACACCAATATCTCTACCTGTACATGACCATCTGATCATTTATCACTCCAGTGTTATTAACCTGCAAAATTGTAATTATTCGCCTACCTCCTCATGCCTTTTGCACACAATGTGTATAGACTTTTTTTTTTTTTTTCTTTTTTTTCTACTGTGTTATTGTCTTGTTAATTGTTTACTTACTCCATGTGTAACTTTGTGTTGTCTGTTCACACTGCTATGCTTTATCTTGGCCAGGTCGCAGTTGCAAATGAGAACTTGTTCTCAACTAGCCTACCTGGTTAAATAAAGGTGTTCTCAACTAGCCTACCTGGTTAAATTAAGGTGTTCTCAACTAGCCTACCTGGTTAAATAAAGGTGAAATAAAAAATAAATAAAAAATTAAAAAAAAAAGAGTAGGAAATCTGCCGTGACACAGTGCAGTTCAAGAAGAGTTAAGAAAATATTTACCAAGTAGACTAAAATAAAAAGTAATAATAAAAAAGTAACACAATAAGAATAACAATAATGAGGTTATCTACAGGGGGTACCGGTACCAAGTCAGTGTTCGGGGGTACAGGTTAGTTGAGGTAATTTGTACATGTGGGTGGGGGTGAGGTGACGATGCATAGATAATAAACAGCGAGTAGCAGTAGCAGCAATGTACAGGCGGGGAGGGGGATTGTCCGGTGGCGATTTTATTAATTGTTCAGCAGTCTTATGGCTTGGGGGTAGAAGCTGTTAAGGAGCCTCTTGGTCTTAGCCCTGGTGCTCCGGTACCGCCTGCCTTGGGGTAGCAGAGAAAACAGTCTATAACTTGGGTGACTGGAGTCTGACAATTTTATGGGCTTTCCTCTGACACCGACTATTATATAGGTCCTGGATGGCAGGAAGCTTGGCCCCAGTGATGTACTGCGCCGTTCGCATTACCCTCTGTAGCGCCTTGCGGTCAGATGCCGAGCAGTTGCCATACCAGGCAGTGATGCAACCGGTCAGGATGCTCTCGATGGTGCAGCTGTAGAACCTTTTGAGGATCTGGGGACCCATGCCAAATCTTTTCAGTCTCCTGAGGGGAAAAGGTTTTGTAGTGCTCTCTTTACGAATGTCTTTGTGTGTTTGGACCATGATAGTTCGTTGGTGATGTGGACACTAAGGAACTTGACACTAGCGAACCGCTTCACTGTCGATGTTAATGGGGGCCCGTTCAGCCCGCCTTTTCCTGTAGTCCAAGATCAGCTCCTTAGTCTTGCTCACATTGAGGGAGAGATTGTTGACCTGGTACCACACTGCCAGTTGTCTGATCTCCTCCCTATAGGCTGTCTCATTGTTGTCAGTGACCAGGCCTACCACTGTTGTGTCATCAGCAAACTTAATGATGGTGTTGGAGTCGTGTTTGGACATGCAGTCATGGGTGAACAGGGAACACAGTGGGGGACTAAGTCCACACCAATGAGGGGCCCCAGTGTTAAGGATCAGCGTGCAGATGTGTTGTTGCCTACTCTTACCACCTGGGGGCAGCCCGTCAGGAAGTCCATGATCCAGTTGCAGAGGGAGGTGTTTAGTCCCAGAGTCCTTAGCTTAGTGATGAGCTTTGTGGGCGCAATTGTGTTGAACGCTGGAGCTGTAGACAATGAACAGCATTCTCACATAGGTGTTCCTTTTTTCCAGGTGAGAAAGGGCAGTGTGGTGTGTGATTGAGACAGCGTCATCTGTGGATCTGTTGGGGCGGTATGCAAATTGGAGTGGGTCTACGGTGTCCGGGAGGATGCTGTTGATGTGAGCCATGACCAGCCGTTCAAAGCACTTCATGGCTACTGACGCGAGTCCCACGGGGCGGTAATCATTTAGGCAGGTTATCTTCGCTTCCTTGGGCATGGGGACAATGGTGTTCCTCTTGAAACATGTAGGTATAGGAGTCTCGGTCAGGGAGAGGTTGAAAATGTCAGTGAAGACACTTGCCAGTTGGTTTTAGTACACGTCCTGGTAGTCCGTCTGGCCCAGCTGTTGAGTCTGCCGATAAGAATGTGGTGATTGACATTGTCGAAAGCCTTGGCCAGGTCGATGAATACGGCTGCACAGTAATGTCTCTTATCGATGGCAGTTATGATATCGTTTTGGACCTTTAGCGTGGCTGAGGTGCACCCATGACCAGCTCTGAAACCAGATTGCATAGCGTAGAAGGTACGGTGGGATTCGAAATGGTCGGTAATCTGTTTGTTAACTTGGCTTTCAAAGACCTTAGAAAGGCAGAGTAGGATAGATATAGGTCTGAAACATAAGATGTTGGTAGGGTGATCTTAATCGTAGGTCATCAATTTTATTATCCAATGATTGCACGTTACCAAGAAGAACGGATGGCAGTGGGAGTTTACTCGCTCGCCTACGGATTTTCAGAAGGATGCCTGATCTGCAGCCCATTTTCCTGCGTCTTTTCTTCACACAAAAGGTGGGGATCTGGGCCTGTTCCAGTGAAAGCAGGATATCCTTCTCGTCGGACTCGTTAAAGGAAACATTTTTTTTCCAGTCCGCGGTGAGTAATCGCTGTTCTGATGTCCAGAATTATTTTCGGTCATAAGCGACGGTAGCAGCAACATTATGTACACAATAAGTTACACAAAATGCAAAAAAAATAAAATAAATTGCACAATTGATTGGGAGAACGTAAAATGTCTGTCACGGTCGTCATATGGAGGAGACCAAGGCGTCGCGTTGTAAGCGTACATACTTCTTTATTAAAGAACGAACACTGAACAAAACTAACAAAAAAACAAACAAACCGAGAAGCAAATATGAGTAGTGCAGACTGGCAACTGAACATAGAATAAGAACCCACAAAATACCCAAGGAATATGGCTACCTAAATATGGTCCCCAATCGGAGACAACGATAAACAGCTGCCTCTGATTGAAAACCAATCTAGGCAACCATAGACATATAAACACCTAGACTTACAAAAACCTCTAGACATACAAAAACTCCTAGACAATACAAAAACTAAACAAACCACCCTCGTCACACCTTGACCTCACCAAAAATAATAAAGAAAACAAAGATAACTAAGGTCAGGGCGTGACAACGTCAGCCATCTTCTTCGGCGCCAGCAGAGTTACCTCTGCTGCAGAGGATAAGTTCATTAGAGTTAACTGCACCAGACTGCACCCAAAATAAATGCTTCACAGAGTTCAAGTATCAACGTTCAGAGGAGACTGTGTGATTCAGGCCTTCATGGTCGAATTGCTGCATAGAAACACGAGCAATGAACATAAGACCAGTGGAAATCTGTTCTTTGGTCTGATGAGTCCAAATTGGAGATTTTTAGTTCCAGCCGCCGCATCTTTGTGAGACGCAGAGTATGTGAACGGATGATCATGTGTGGTTCCCACCATGAAACATGGAGGAAGAGGTGTGATGGTGTGGCGGTGCTTTGCTGGTGACACTGTCAGTGATTTATTTAGAATTCAAGGAACACTTCATTTGCATGGCTACCACAGCATTCTGCAGCGATACGTCCTCCCATCTGGTTTGCGCTTATCATTTGTTTTTCAACAGGACCCAACACACATCCAGGCTGTGTAAGGGCTATTTGACCAAGAAGGAGAGTGATGGAGTGCTGCATCAGATATCCTGGCCTCCACAATCACCCGACTTCAACCCAATTGAGATGGTATGGGATGAGTTGGACCGCAGAGTGAAGGAAAAGCAGCCAACAAGTGCTTAGCATATGTGGGAACTCCTTCAAGACTGTTGGAAAAGTATTCCAGGTGAAGCTGGTTGAGAGAATGCCAAGAGTGTGCAAAGCTGTCATCAAGGCAATAAGCTGGCTACTTTGACGAATCACATTTGCTTAACAGTTTTTTGGTTACTACATGATTCCATATGTGTTATTTCATAGTTTTGATGTCTTCACTATTGTTCTCCAATGTAGAAAATAGTCCAAATAAAGAAAAACCAGTGAATGAGTAAGGTGTGTCCAAACTTTTGACTGGTACTGTAATTCCACTTTGACATTATGGGGTGTTGTGTGTTGATCAATGACACGACATCTCAATTTAATACATTTTAAATTCAGGCAGTAACACAACAAGATGTGGAAACGGGAAAGGGGTATGAATACTTTCTGAAGGCACTGTAATTACCTAGCAAACACACTGTCACTAATTGTCATGTTTGGCTTGACACTGACAACAATGGAGCTGGCAAGAGCACAAACATATCCGGAACAAAGCTAGTAATTACCATTTTACCATGTGATTTCAATGTAAACACCAGATAAATAGCCAACTTTAAAATGTAATTCTCTTATAAGTGAAATATATTTTCTCAGAAGTAAAATACATCTTCTGATGAAGATTCTACATCTAGTACTGTAGATGTCATTGTACTTGTTTCATGTACACTCTCATGTACACTCTCTTTATCTTCTGCTCATGTGCATCAGTGAGCAAAACAGTGTTTCCTCCTGAGCAAATGTCTCGTCACATTTATGTTGTTGTGGACTGTGCAACCCCTCCCCAGTGTAGCTCTTCCATCACTTTGCATCTACTGAACTGACTGTATCACAACCATTACTGACCAAGGAATTAATTTATAATGTATAACAAATAGAGAATAATGCTTTTGACAATTTCTCTTTTAGTTTTAAAGAGCAGGAACTTCTCTAGTTTGTTTATGTTGAAGTCCATCAACACATTTCGCTGTGCTGTTCTTATATTTAGTCTAAACCTCTAAATTGTTCTGTATAGTTTCATTGTTGAGTTTGAGAATATTTGATCATAATAGTCCTCCCAGGTACCAAGCAGAGCAGCGGCACAAGGGTGAGTGGTACTGGAGCACTGCTCTGTCTGTCTGCTTGGTCTGTCTGTCTGTCTGTCTGTCTACTCTGTCTGACGGTCTGTCTACTTGGTCTGTCTGTCTGTCTGTCTGTCTGTCTGTCTGTCTGTCTGTCTGTCTGTCTGTCTACTCCGTCTACTTGGGTTGTCTGTCTGTCTGTCTGTCTACTCTGTCTGACTGTCTGTCTACTCTGTCTGTCTGTCTGTTTACTTGGTCTGTCTGTCTGTCTACTTGGTCTGTCTGTCTGTCTGTCTGTCTGTCTGTCTGCTTGGTCTGACTGTCTGTCTGTCTGCTTGGTCTGCCTGTCTGCCTGTCTGCTTGGTCTGCTTGGTCTGCTTGGTCTGACTGTCTGATTGTATGTCTGTCTGCTTGGTCTGCTTGGTATGACTGTCTGATTGTATGTCTGTCTGCTTGGTCTGCTTGGTATGACTGTCTGATTGTATGTCTGTCTGCTTGGTCTGCTTGGTATGACTGTCTGACTGTATGTCTGTCTGCTTGGTCTGACTGTCTGATTGTATGTCTGTCTGCTTGGTCTGCTTGGTATGACTGTCTGATTGTATGCCTGTCTGCTTGGTCTGCTTGGTCTGACTGTGTGTTGTTTAGATGAGAAGATCAGCTGTTGTAGAGGTGGACACTAGCTCCCTCTGTAGTGTTGGTATAGTCCCCACCAACGCCAGGCTGAGAAACCCTGCTGTTAGAAAAACCTATAACATGGATGGTAAGGTAGTGGTTTGGGAACCTACTGGACATTAGTGCTATGATCAGCTGGTATCTAGCAATTAGTTTATGGCATGAGCCTAACATTATTTTATTTTATTGTTGTACCTTTATTCAACCAGGTTAGTCTTTTTGAGATACTTTTACATCTGTCTAAAGAAAGGTTCAAACTTGTTGGGGATGGGGGGCAGTATTTTCACTTTGGATGAATTGCGTGCCCATAGTGAACTGCATCCTACTCTGTCCTAGATTGCTAATATATGCATATTAGTATTACTATTGGATAGAAAACACTCTGAAGTCTCTAAAACTGTTTGAATTATGTCTGTGAGTATAACAGAACTCATAGGGCAGGCAATCTTCCAAACAGGAAGTGAAATTCTGAATGTGGGTCAAATTTGACGTCTTCGCCCCTTCCCTTCCAAATAAGATATGGATATGTTAGCACTTCCTACGCCTTCCACTAGATGTCCTCATTCAGTAGAACGTGGAATGGAGCCTCTGGTGTGAACTTTGACCGAATGGGAGGGGAAATAGTCACTGTCTTGGCAGAATGCAATTTCCCTGTGACGCATTTGTCTGTTGATGTCACCATCGTTCCATTTGGCTGCAAATGAAAACGTATGATCCGGTTGGAACGTTATTGGATATATATGAAAATAACATCCTGAAGATTGATTCTCTACTTAGTTTGACCAGTTTATTCGACCTGGAATATATCTTTTTGAAGTTTTCGTCCGAGTTCTCCTTGACCAGCGTCAGCTTTTGGGCACGTGAGCTGAAAGTGCTAGCAAATGCAGCTAATTGGACACTAGTATTGGACATTAAGGAACAAAACAACAATTTATTGTGGAACTAGGACAATGCACTGCATTCTGATGAAAGATCATCAAAGGTAAGGAAATATTTATGATGTAATTTCGTATTTCTGTTGACTCCAACATGGCAGATAAATATATTTACGTCTGAGCGCTGTCTCAGATTATTGCATGGTAGGCTTTCTTCGTAACGTTTAAAAAAAATCTGACACAGCGGTTGCATTAAGAACCAGTGCATCTTTAATTATATGTAGAACATGTATCTTTCGTCAAAGTTTATGATGAGTATTTCTGTTATCTGGCGTAGCTTTCTATAATTCCTCCGGATATTTTGGAGGATTTCTGAACATGGCGTCAATGTAAACCAATATTTGTGGATATAAATATGCATATTATCGAACAAAACATAAATGTATTGTGTAACATGTCATATGAGTGTCATCTGATGAAGATTATCAAAAGGTTAGTGATTCATTTTTATCTCTAATTCGGCTTTTGTGACTATATCTTTGGCTGGAAAAAATGGCTGTGTTTTTCTTTTGATTTGGTGGTGGTCTAACATAAATATATGTTGTGTTTTCGCTGTAAAACATTTTAAAAATCGGACATGATGGGTAGATTAACAAGATGTTTATCTTTCAGTTGCTGTATTGGACTTGTTAATGTGGGAAAGTTAAATATTTCGAAATAATATTTTTGAATTCCCCGCACCACCTTTTCAGCTGAATGGAGGGGGGGGGGGGGGGGGGGTTCCCCTCGGGGAACGCCTTGCAATAACAGATATTAATAAAAAAATCGATAAAATAAAATGTTAACAAGAATTGTCTGTTGTCTGTATTTCTGATGGAGCTTCTATCCAGAGCCCTGTGCTGCCCTGTGGACAACCAGAGAGGGCTTCTGAAGAAGGAGAAGCTCAGCTGAGCTGCTCAGTTCCTATAGCTCCCCTTGGAGGATGCACACATGAGGAGGACCAGGAGAAGTAACATTGGAGGAGAGCAGGAAGAAGGATACTGGCGGAACTACAGGGTCAGGATTGATTTAGGCTCACTGAGACAGAGCTGGAGCTGGAGACAGATTGGAGCCAGATTTGGAGCCAGATTTCAGACCCTGACCCTGACCCTGGCAGGGAAACTGTGGTGTGAGGGAGGGAGGGGAGACATGCTGTCGATAAACAGGTTTTGAATTAGCCTGTGTACCAGTCTGTTTAGCAATGACACAGACTACAAGGAATGGAATGTTCACTAAACAGGCTGGTACTCAGGCTAGTGGAATGTTAGCTAAACAGGCTGGTATCCAGGCTAGTGGAATGTTAGCTAAACAGGCTGGTACTCAGGCTAGTGGAATGTTAGCTAAACAGGCTGGTACCCAGGCTAGTGGAATGTTAGCTAAACAGGCTCGTACTCAGGCTAGTGGAATGTTAGCTAAACAGGCTGGTACCCAGGCTAGTGGAATGTTAGCTAAACAGGCTGGTATCCAGGCTGGTGGAATGTTAGCTAAACAGGCTGGTACCCAGGCTAGTGGAATGTTAGCTAAACAGGCTGGTACACAGGCTAGTTATGAATTTATTCAGCTGATTTACAGTGCAGTGCCTTCTACTGCCCCATGATATTTACCGGATGTATACTAATATACTTAAATGCAAAATATGAACAGTTACATTTTGTGCTGCTGTTCTGCTGTTTATTTTGTGGGGGAAAATAAATGCATGCATTGATGACCTACAGTGTAAAGTGTAAATACAATTATATTGTGATTGGAATACAATGTTTGCCACAACAATGTAATCTCTGACAATGTCATCTCTGACAGTGTAATCTCTGGAATGAATTACTCTCTCGCTGGGTGAAGAGATACTGTGGAGTATTAAATGGATGATGATAGCCTCCGTATTTGGTAGCCTTTTATCTTCAGTCTCCTTTGTTGGGTTGTTAGTATTCACTCCATACGCCTTCAAATAAAAAAGGAGGATGACCATAATGCTTTCGTGATAAGGAGAAGAGAGAGAACAGAAAGGGAGGGGAAAGACCTCAGTGGTGAGTGTGGGGGTGTGGGGGGTGGGTGGAGATAATGGAGGATTAATGACGTAGTTTCTAGCCTTTCGAGCTTGAGCTGGAACTGCTGTTCACCCAATTGAATACCCCCCTATCTCTGTGCCTCTGCCGCTCTCTCTTAATTAAATTCAAGGGCTTTATTGGCATGGGAAACATATGTTAACACTGCCAAAGCAAGTGAAGTAGATAATAAACAAAGGTGAAATAAACAATAAAAATTAACAGTGAACGTTACTCTGTCTCTCTCTCTCTCTCAATTCAATTCAATGGCGTTATTGGCATGGAAAACATATGTTAACATTGCCACAGCAAGTGATGTAGATAATAAACGAAAGTGAAATAAACAATAACAATTATTTATTTATTTCTCTCTCTCTCTCTCTCTCTCTCTCTCTCTCTCTCCTGTCTCATACAAACACACTCAAACAAACACACTCAAACACATACCTTGACGTGATTGGTCCACACGGCACACCGGATGCTCACAGAGAAGAATATTTGGATCTGTGCTTCTCTTCATACAGTACTGGACGTGTCATTTACTGAGAAATAAAGAGGTGAGGACTGATAACTTGGAGTAATCACTCTAACAGGTTCTACGTAGAGGGGAGAAAGAAGAACAAGTGAGACAGAGGGGAGGAGAGATAGAGAAGAAGTCTTAGCCACCCCACTTAACCATCCTCAGGCGTGTTTCTTAGCAGTTCTGTGTCTCATTGTAGAAGAGAGTACAAGTAGGCTACAGAGTCTCAAAGAAAACACCGTCTTTGTACTGTTCTGCACATCCCACTCTAACTCTTACATTTCCCGGGGCTGGACTTCATACAGAACAGCAAGGTAAGCTTCCTTTGCATGGCTTTGTTGCAGTATAGCAGTAAAGCTTGAGGAGGTTAGCTAATTTACAGTATCTCTACATTTGTCATTGTATTTTTAACAGCTTACAGCAGCCCACAACACTCGATAGTGGAGTTGTTTTACACTATGACTGTTGTCACAGTGTAAAATGACCTCGACTAACCTGTACATATTGACTCTGTATAGAGCCTCGTTATTGTTATGTAAATTAATAGCGTTACTTTTTGATTGATTAGATTTTTTTTACTTTAGTTTATTTAAAAGATATTTCATTAACTCTATTTCTTGAACTGCATTGTCGGATATATATACAATTTCATTTGATTGGATTTGTCAGGTGATGCCTCATAGTCTAAGACACGAGGAAGTAAGCCCACATCACCGGCTAGTGGAGTTGTTTTACAGTATGACTGTTGTCAGGTGATGTGTCATAGTCTAAGACACTATGACTGTTGTCAGGTGATGTGTCATAGTCTAAGACACTATGACTGTTGTCAGGTGATGTGTCATAGTCTAAGACACTATGACTGTTGTCAGGTGATGTGTCATAGTCTAAGACACTATGACTGTTGTCAGGGGATGTGTCATAGTCTAAGACACTATGACTGTTGTCAGGGGATGTGTCATAGTCTAAGGCACTAAACTGTCATAAGGTCATGAACCCCCTCTAGGTTAGACATCGGCTTTGTGCCTAGTGACACCCTATTCCCTATTACCAGAGCACTATCTGCCCTGTAGTGCACTACATAGGGAAGTGCACCACATATGGAATAGGGTGTAATTTGGGAAATAACCATTGCCATTCTAGGTCAAGGAATGTGACATCTCACTGGAACTGGTTCAGTTTTTTTGATAGACTCAACGGGTGGACCGTGAATTTCACAGCTTCCACTGGGAGTCATACAAACCACTATAGTGCAGAATATGCTGCACATGAGTGTTAAAACCATTTTAGGATTTATTTTATTTTATTGTCCCCTTACCTTCCACCCTTTAACTAACCCTTTAACTAAACCTTTAACTAACCCTATAACTAAACCTTGCACTAACCCTTGAACAAACCCTTGAAGTAACCATATGACTAACCCTTGAACTAACCCCTGAACTAACCCTATAACTAACCCCTGAACTAACCATTTAACTAACCCTTTAACTAACCCCTGAACTAACCATTTAACTAACCCTTTAATTAACCCCTGAACTAACCCTTTGCATCAGAGGTGGACTGGGACAAGAATGCAGCCCTGGCATTTTATCCACACCAGCCCACATCACTGCGCTCACCATCAACCACACACACACACACACACACACACACACACACACACACACACACACACACACACACACACACACACACACACACACACACACACACACACACACACACACACACAGAGAGAGTCTACACCCCCTTCTTAGACACAGGCAGTAGTGCTGACATATAACACAGACAGTACAGTAAAGCGTTTGTCAACCATTTCTGTACAAGTTACTGGCGAGACATGGTCCTCTTTTTTAATAAATACAAATGCAAATAGTAAACCTAGCTTCACGTTGAAATGATGGTGTCCTTTGTTTGGCAAATCAGATGTCATTGTAGCCTACATAAACCCAACCTCAGTCCTATTTTACTTTCACGTACAGCTTGTGTAAGAAAAGTTAGTTACTTTCAACTTTTCAATGTTATATAGGAAGTCTACACAAATGAGTATGGAAGCTGACAACCACTGTCTAAATGTGTTGACATGATATGTCAGTTAAATCAAACACAAGCTTGTTTGTAAAGCTAAGCAGGGTACATAGAGGTAGGCATCGGGATGGTGGACTCGTTCTCACTGAAGTGCGTTACCCCTCATATACCCAAAATGACTCAATGTTCAGCCTGGAATTGTTGGACTGTGGCTTCACATCTTATTTCAATATACCTCTTAAAATACAATGACGTTGATTCAAACATACCATTTTACTATCAACATTGAAACAAGGTCAAATAAAATATGTCTAATCAATATACAATTCTACATAATTTGAACCACCCAATATAGGAATATAGAATGAAATATTCTTAACATTGTTATGTGGAATTTTCAACGCAATTTCAACATGTACGGTACAGTGCCTTCAGAATGTATTCACACCCCTTCACTTTTTCCACATTTTGTTGTGTTACGGTCTGAATTTAAAATAGATTACACTGAGATTCTGTGTCACGGGCCAACACACAGTACCCCATAATGTCAAAGTTGAAATTTGTTTGTAGAAAATTGTAAAATAAAAGCTGAAATGTCTTGAGTCAATAATGATTCAACCACTTTGATATGACAAATCTAAATAAGTTCAGGATTTAAAATGTGTAATAAGTTGTATAATAAGTTGTATAAATAAATTGTATAATAAGTTGCATGGACTCATTCCATGTTCGATAATAGTGGTTAACATGATTTTTGAATAACTGCCTCATCTCTGTACCCCCTTACAATACAATTATCGGTAAGTTTCTCAATGGAGTAGTGAATTTCAAGCAGAGATTCCACCACAAAGACCAGGGAGGTTTTTCAATGCCTCGAAGGAGGGCACCGATTGGTAGATATGAAGAAAAAAAAAACAGACATTGAATATCCCTTTGAGAATGGTGAAGTTATTAATTAGGCTTTTTGATGGTGTATCAATACACCCAGTCACTACAAAGATACAGGTGTCCTTCCTAACTCAGTTGCCCAGAGAGGAATGAAAACACTCAGGTGTTAGGCATATGGTGACTTTAAAACAGTTACAGAGTTTAATGGCTGTGATAGGAGAAAACTGAGGATGGATCAACAACATTGTAGTTACTTCACAATACTAAGCTAACATGACAGAGTGAAACGAAAAAAGCCTGTACAGAATATATATATATATGTTTTTTTTTAAAGGCACTGAAGTAATACTGCAAAAAAAATGTGGCAAAGAAATTCACTTTATGTCCAACTAAATTGTTGCAAATCCAACACAACACATCATTGAGTACCACTCTTCATATTTTCAAGTATAGTGCTGGTTGCATCATGTTATGGGTATGCTTGTTATCAGTAAGGACGAGGGAGTTTTTTTAGGATGCAAATAAACAGAATATAGCTAAGCACGGGCAAAATCCTAAAGGGAAACCTGGTTTAGTCTGCTTTCAAACATCACTGGGAAACAAATTCACCTTTCAGCAATAACCTAAAAAAGACAACATTGAATGTTCCTGAGTGGCCGAGTTACAGCTTTGACTTAAATCGTCTTGAAAATCTATGGAAAGACTTGAAAATGGCTGTCTAGCAATGGTCAACAATCAACTTGACAGATCTTGAAGAATTTAAAAAAGAATCATGGGCAAATATTGTACAATCCAGGTGTGCAAAGCTCTTAGAGACTTACCCAGAAAGACTCACAGCTGTAATCGCCGCCAAAGGTGCTTCTACAAAGTAATGACTCAGGCGTGTGAATACTTATGTAAATGAGAAGTTTCTGCATTTCATTTTCAATACATTTGCAAACTTTTCTAAAAACATATTTTCACTTTGTCATTATATGATATTGTGTGTAGATGAGTGAGAGAAAAAATATCTATTTAATTAATTAAGAATTTGAATTCAGGCTGTAACAGCAAAATGTGGAATAAGTACATTGTTCTGATGATTATATGGAAATGACATTGATTTAGCAACCTCTTAGTCAGGTTAAGTCAGTGTATTTAAGTTTAAGTTTTACTGTCATTTCAATGTTTACAGTGCTGGTTGAAATTAGATGAAAACGGTAGTGGTTGAGCCCACATCACACAATTGACAAATTATGTTGAAACAATATTGATTCCACCAGTGTGCCCAGTGGGGAGTGAGTGAGTGACCGAGTGATTGATGAGTGATTGAATGAGTGAGTGAGTGAGTGAGTGAGTGTAAATAAGTGTAAATATAGTGTAAATATATCACTAGCCACTTTAAACAATGCTACCTTATATAATGTTACTTACCCTACATTATTCATCTCATATGCATACGTATATACTGTACTCTATATCATCGACTGTATCCTTATGTAATACATGTATCACTAGCCACTTTAAACTATGCCACTTTGTTTACATACTCATCTCATATGTATATACTGTACTCGATACCATCTACTGTATCTTGCCTATGCTGCTCTGTACCATCACTCATTCATATATCCTTATGTACATATTCTTTATCCCCTTACACTGTGTACAAGCCAGTAGTTTTGGAATTGTTAGTTAGATTACTTGTTATTACTGCATTGTCGGAACTAGAAGCACAAGCATTTCGCTACACTCGCATTAACATCTGCTAACCATGTGTATGTGACAAATAAAATTTGATTTGATTTGATGAGTGAGTGAGTGAGTGAGTGAGTGACTGAATGAGTGACTGTCAGTCAGTCATGTGTAGCAGAAGACTTTCCCCAAGGGGGTATCTCTCAGACAGTTGGGCTCCTTCAGTTAGCCCACTAGGCTCCTGCCGAAATGTTGTTGCCATGGTGATGCTTTCTGAACTGTCATTTTGTCTTTAGTTCCTGCATGTTATGGCGGTGTGTATTTTGGACAATACTTTTATTATATTATTTTCGGGGATGATAAGCAAGGCTGTATGATGTTATTTTTCTTAAAAAGTATGAGTAAAGTATGTTTTCATCTTTGATGCCTTTCAGAGCTCTCCTCAAAGCTAGAATCAGAATACACACACACACACACACACACACACACACACACACACACACACACAGAGAGAGAGAGAGAACCCATTAGCTTTTAGTGTCAAACCCATAGCCGGAGAGGTATATTATGTATGACTCACTGTTTGTCTTCTATTAAAAAGCAGCACCATTTGCTTCTGGCTTCCTCTTCGACACATCATACATACAACCTGATGGGAGCCAGATGGGAAATGTCATTCAAACACATACGCATGCACGTGAGGGGTTAGAGAGGTGTGTGACACAGAAGTGGATATTATATCATCTAGTCTGTACTGCAAACTATCTGTAACTCTAGTTCCTATTCAAAGTCAATATACTCCTCCCTATATGAGACATTAATAGTACACTATGGGCTGTCACTGTGATGGGATAAGTTTCCTTGACTTTGCACCACTCATTTTGGTTTATACAAGGTCAGTCTGACAGTCTCAGCAAAACACTTACGCCCATTAAAGCCTCCAAATTAGTAAGCTATTTCAGACCAAGTCTATTGCAATTGAGAAAGCTCCATAACAAAACTAACAATGTATTCTCTTAATTTCCTGCTTGGGACCACAGAGAGCCCCTGATCAGAGAGAAGCCTCAGTCTGCGCCCTGACTGAGCTGGTGTCCTGTTTCCTCTTCCAGTCACCGGTGGATAGAGATTGACGTTGAACTACAGACCGTAGAAAACCTGGGGCTAGCAGAGACTACTATGGAGTCAGCACAGAATAAAGTTAGTGTATCTTTAACATTTTTTTGGGGGGGAGACTTAAGTATGTCAATTGGTGACATCATCCTGTCTGAACAATTTCCTTTTCCTGTTTCCCATGTAGGCTCAACCAACCTCTCCTCATAAACATACAGTGAAGAACAGGTCCAAGTCAACAGATGAGATTCAACAAGCCAAAAAGGTGGACGACATTATACCGTCCGTCAGTCTGCTCATTTTGAGCTCAGGAGTGGCGAAGCAGTCTAAGGCACTGCATCTCAGTGCCCAGAGGCGTCACTACAGACCCTGGTTTGATCCTGGGCTGTATCACAACCAGCCGTGATAAAGTGTCCCATAGGGCAGCGAACAATTGGCCCAGCAGCCAGAGTAGGCAGTCATTGTAAATAAGAATTTATTCTTAACTGACTTGCCTAGTTAAATAAAGGTTAAAAAAAAATTTCAATGTCATGTGTATTCAAAAGCATCTTGATCCATCTCATTGTTTTACAGCTGGGAGTGCCCCTTGATCCATCTCATTGTTTTACAGCTGGGAGTGCCCCTTGATCCATCTCATTGTTTTACAGCTGGGAGTGCCCCTTGATCCATCTCATTGTTTTACAGCTGGGAGTGCCCCTTGATCCATCTCATTGTTTTACAGTTGGGAGTGCCCCTTGATCCATCTCATTGTTTTACAGCTGGGAGTGCCCCTTGATCCATCTCATTGTTTTACAGCTGGGAGTGCCCCTTGATCCATCTCATTGTTTTACAGCTGGGAGTGCCCCTTGATCCATCTCATTGTTTTACAGCTGGGAGTGCCCCTTGATCCATCTCATTGTTTTACAGCTGGGAGTGCCCCTTGATCCATCTCATTGTTTTACAGCTGGGAGTGCCCCTTGATCCATCTCATTGTTTTACAGCTGGGAGTGCCCCTTGATCCATCTCATTGTTTTACAGCTGGGAGTGCCCCTTGATCCATCTCATTGTTTTACAGCTGGGAGTGCCCCTTGATCCATCTCATTGTTTTACAGCTGGGAGTGCCCCTTGATCCATCTCATTGTTTTACAACTGGGAGTGCCCCTTGATCCATCTCATTGTTTTACAGCTGGGAGTGCCCCTTGATCCATCTCATTGTTTTACAGCTGGGAGTGCCCCTTGATCCATCTCATTGTTTTACAGCTGGGAGTGCCCCTTGATCCATCTCATTGTTTTACAGCTGGGAGTGCCCCTTGATCCATCTCATTGTTTTACAGCTGGGAGTGCCCCTTGATCCATCTCATTGTTTTACAGCTGGGAGTGCCCCTTGATCCATCTCATTGTTTTACAGCTGGGAGTGCCCCTTGATCCATCTCATTGTTTTACAGCTGGGAGTGCCCCTTGATCCATCTCATTGTTTTACAGCTGGGAGTGCCCCTTGATCCATCTCATTGTTTTACAGCTGGGAGTGCCCCTTGATCCATCTCATTGTTTTACAGCTGGGAGTGCCCCTTGATCCATCTCATTGTTTTACAGCTGGGAGTGCCCCTTGATCCATCTCATTGTTTTACAGCTGGGAGTGCCCCTTGATCCATCTCATTGTTTTACAGCTGGGAGTGCCCCTTGATCCATCTCATTGTTTTACAGCTGGGAGTGCCCCTTGATCCATCTCATTGTTTTACAGCTGGGAGTGCCCCTTGATCCATCTCATTGTTTTACAGCTGGGAGTGCCCCTTGATCCATCTCATTGTTTTACTGCTGGGAGTGCCCCTTGATCCATCTCATTGTTTTACAGCTGGGAGTGCCCCTTGATCCATCTCATTGTTTTACAGCTGGGAGTGCCCCTTGATCCATCTCATTGTTTTACAGCTGGGAGTGCCCCTTGATCCATCTCATTGTTTTACAGCTGGGAGTGCCCCTTGATCCATCTCATTGTTTTACAGCTGGGAGTGCCCCTTGATCCATCTCATTGTTTTACAGCTGGGAGTGCCCCTTGATCCATCTCATTGTTTTACAGCTGGGAGTGCCCCTTGATCCATCTCATTGTTTTACAGCTGGGAGTGCCCCTTGATCCATCTCATTGTTTTACAGCTGGAAGTGCCCCTTGATCCATCTCATTGTTTTACAGCTGGGAGTGCCCCTTGATCCATCTCATTGTTTTACAGCTGGGAGTGCCCCTTGATCCATCTCATTGTTTTACAGCTGGGAGTGCCCCTTGATCCATCTCATTGTTTTACAGCTGGGAGTGCCCCTTGATCCATCTCATTGTTTTACAGCTGGGAGTGCCCCTTGATCCATCTCATTGTTTTACAGCTGGGAGTGCCCCTTGATCCATCTCATTGTTTTACAGCTGGGAGTGCCCCTTGCTGGTGTGTTTAAACCACCTGAGCTGCAGGTCTTTCTTTCATTACAACACATGGCATGTTATGGCGGAGAGAGGAGGAGAGAGAGAGAGATGGCTGCCAATTCCTTAAACTAGTGATGGAACTAGTGTTAATCAGATAGATAACTTTGGGCCTGTTTCCTTTTGTCGGTATGCTAACGATAGTCTTTCTCCAGGCTTTTCACACGACACAGAAATCATTGCCAGGGAAGCCGGAGACTGAGAATAAGGTGGATACAACACACTTTATCTTTTTCTTCATCCGAGCCATAGACCACATGACCTTTCCATTGCCTGATCACATTCCCTGCCGATACTGCTAAAATATTTTATTCTCCACATCTGCCAGGAGCCCCCAGAGAGTCCATCCTCATCAGAAGAACTGAAATGAAGGGGCAGACAGCACCAGGCAGAGAGTCAGAGTCATGGGCTACATCAATCATTCCTCTGGAAATCTATTCAGTTTTCTGCAGTTTGTATTCTCATAACGACAAAAAGGCTGTACATTTTTTTGTAAACGTCTTATGAACGTGGTTGTTTACTAAATAAGAAAAAGTGTAAAATGCATTGTTTGTGAGGATATAATGTTCAAAGAATGACTAGAGACTTACTCTACAAAACACAGGCACTTAATAGAAAGCTGTAACTAAAGCGAGTGGAAAACATATCTGCATGTGCCAGTTGGGATGTGTGTAAGTATGAGGTATAGTGGATTTGTTATGTACACTCTCCTAAAACATTACATTTTTTGGAACTTATGTCAGAATTAATGTCAGTATGCCACTTTGAAAATGTGAAGCAATTGAGCCTGTAAATAAACCTTGTGTATGTTCAAAAAACAAGTTGTGTGAATCCCAATACCCAATACCACACACAGGTATTCTTTAATATCCTCCTTTTCTCTGTTCTTAGTATCAAAATGTGTTTGTTTACAGGATAAAAGCAACAGAACAATAACACAAGGCCAGAGCCGGCAACACTCACAACACATACATGCTAGAATCCACAGTTGTTCGGCATGGAACACTCTTCACGTCGGCATTATAGGGTTCCGACGCGGAAGTCGCAGCCTCAGCAGTATCATTGTAACAGGCCACGTTTGGGGAGGGTGGAGAAAGCCTCATCATTAACATACAGTAACGTACTGGAAACCATAGGTTTGCCCTCTCCCCGGCAGTAGTAGTGGTGCGGCTGAGCACAGTTTGTGGCACGTGTCCACTCCCGTGGCTGACTTCAATATCCTGAACAACGTCTGAGAGCTGCCTTTGTGCAGGGACAGCTCGTTAGCACCAATGCTCCTGGTTTGGGGGCGTGGCTTAGGTCCCTGATTAACACGCATTCCCATGAGACAAAGACTAAAAAGGAGCAGTATGTAAATCTTGGTGGAGCCCCCAAAAATATATATGTTTTATATATGCCAGCAAAGCCTCGACACAACACAACACTAAACAATACATTAATTGCACTATAACGGTGAAAAACGGTGCCCACAAACTCTCAGGGCCCAACACCTTATCCTTGTTATACCTGACTATCAGCAGAGCCTTGTCTGGCAGCGAAACAATTCATTCAGCCTCATTTACTGCCTTTAAAAAAACATAGCTGATATTGCTGACTTGCTTAAACAAACGTGGTTTCTACTAACAATTGAGATGTACAAACTATGGCATAAGGGGACGACGAGAGGACAAGAGGAAATCCGTAATTTCAATTAAGACATTAATGAGCGAGCTAGGACGGACGCAGTCAATATAACAATTTGTTCAGCACTTTTACAGCAACAGAATTCAGAACATGGGCCGTTGTTACAGTGTACACCAAGTCAGAACCATAGGATAAATAAAGGGGGCACATAAGCAGACAATGACAGCTCTTTACAATATTCGATGATGGCATTTCTCTAAAACAGGCTATAGGCTACATATGCACCACCCACAACATACACTTAGTATTACTTCTAAGCTACAGTATACATATCTCCCTGGCATATTACATCATTTATGCAGCAGTATAAATACATTTTTGGACTCACCTTGTTGTGCTGTATTCACTTGAACAGGAAGGTGGCTCGGAGAACCTTCGTGGGAAAATGTTGTTATTAAACTTTGTAACCAAAGTCTGTCATTCTCTGGATTTATGGTGCTTTCAAGACAACTGGGAACTCAGAAAAAAGTGATCTTCAGGTTGGAGCTCTAGAAAGAAGCCCGAGTTCCCGACTTGCAGTTCCGAGTTGGATGACAGTTATAAACGTATTTTCCCAGTCGGAGATTGTTTTTTTCAGAGTTCCCAGTTGTCTTGAACGCACTGTAGTCAGATTTCCCAGTTCGAAATTTCCAGTTGTTTTGAGCGCAGGAGAAATCATGCTGGATTGACAGCATGGCCAATGTTGAATGTTTATCCTTTTAAGCTTGGAAAAGAGACCCTTATACCCAGACTTGGACCACACATCCTCTCCACTGAATAGCAGGCAAGTGATTTCTTTGCAATGCTTGCAGTTAGCCACTGATTCCTTCCAAACCACTCATTGTTGAATTTGCGATTTCCGACTTGTTGTGTAATGTTTATGTCCAATGGTCAATGAGCACAGATACATTTTATCTCTAATTTCTCTTCCTTATTTCTCTTCATATGACAAGGATTAAAAAGGATTTGCCAGCAGATTGTTGACTTGATTCATGATGATGACTGCTAGCTTGCTAGCTAATATTTCGAAAGTATGATGTTGACATGAGCAGTCCAATCAAAGCTACTATAGATATAACGTGATTTAACTTCATCTTATCTGTGGCCAATATCCTTGAGCCTTCTTGGGTGGGCACTTCTAATTTAACTCTATAGCAGCACCCAAGGGAATTGAATTTTCGAGATCTACCGTTAGATTTTGCGCTGACATGGTGTCGTCATGAGTGACAGAACACTGAGCCAATCACGGCACAACTAGAGAACATTACCAACCCCTATATAACCCCTATACATATTTAAAGCACTTCTAGGTTAATACATTCAAATTCAAATTAAGATCCTACATCTCTATATGACTTGTGTGTGTGTGTGCGCGTGAGAGTCCGAGTGTGTGCATGTGTGTGTGTGTGTGTGTGTGTGTGTGTGTGTGTGTGTGTGTGTATATGCGTGTGTATGTGTGTGTGTGTGTGTGTGTGTGTGTGTGTGTGTGTGTGTGTGTGTGTGTGTGTGTGTAATCAATGATGTCTTTTACATGGCATATATATCTGTGTGAATCATCATATTTATCTGTGGGACAGAAATCGGACGTTTCTGTCCAGGAAGCAGATTCATCATTCACAGCCGGGGATATGACATCATTCACCAACAACCGTTTCTGTCCTGAGCGACCACACAAGTAGTGGGCAGCCAGCTCCATAGAGAGCAACGTTTGCCTGTTTCTCTAGGTCTCACCACAGGGTGTCACCCTCTGCATTCTGTTCCAACACTCAAAAAGACTGAGTAATGCTGAAATAATGCTCCCCATCTCTTTCCTTATGAAAGTTGTAGCCTTTGGGCATTTGCCACATAATCAGTGAACTCTCTCTTCATATTGCACTAAGTATTATTTAACCACCTGGAAGACATTCAATGTTTTGTGGTTAAACACGTGAGGTGCTACTTTTAGACTTTGCACCTCAGACTCCAGGTCTTTCTCCTTAACACATTGTCAAAAGAGGAGTATACTGTCATTGTTTGGTGGTAAAGTGTTGGGCATAAGACGGTAAGACAAGTCTATCTATTAGCTGTCACTAATCTAATCGATGTTTTCATGACCAAATTATTTTGTCTCTCTCTCTGTGGGCCCTGTTAACATTATCCATTGTTTGGGATGTGAGCCAGCATGTGCTATCTAGATGTGTATTTTTAATCAAAGGGATTAGAGAGCTTTCGACTGGCATTGGAGATCTTTTTGTACCCACAGATGTAAAGACTTTGAATTATTGAAGTGGAAGACTACTGGCTTGATGTTCAGCCTCCTCAGCAGCCCCAGAGACAGTGAAAACAGGATCTAAACCTTTCATCTACCACCAGGCTTTATAGTGCCGCTATGCTTTGCAGAAACAGCGTTTCGAGCTGTATTTTAAAAGCTGTAGATCCACAAGGTGCACACTACGATACAAAAATCTACACCCTTTAAATTAAAAAATAAATAAATCAAGAATGAATGCAATGTTGACTACTTCATACAAAATAATATTTATATCATTAAAGTCTTATTTCACCTGACCTCAGTCAACTGATCCAACTGGCTTATTGTCATATTCCTAAGGTTCTGTGGGGTCCATTCTTTAGAACGATTGCTCGCCGAAGCAGTAATTTGACTTTACTGTGGTCACTAATGTCATTTCTATATTACTTCAACTGGACATGTATTACTTCAACTGGTCGTGTTCCATGACAGCATGCCCCTCCAGGACTCATCATGTGCTCTGGTGAAGAGGAAATACCTGGGACAACAGTCACACCTGGACGGAGACGGAGACATCCTTCCCGACCCCCCAAAAACCTGGCCTGAATCCCCACTCAAAAAAGCACATGGTAAGTGGAGGAGAGGATTGACACACTCAGGAATGGAATATAGTGTGACTGATTTACCTGCAACACTCCAGGCATAATGTTGAAAAGTAAACCATTTAATTCAGAATGTTTTGTTTTCATGCATGGTTATCTATTAACCAACTAATAGTTCATCTCACTATGACAACAGCTTATCTGAGATGCCGGGAACTTGTTATTTTTAACCTGCAGATATTGCTTCGTCAATGTCCCAGACTCAGGCAGAGAGAATGAGATCAGTTTTCATCAACGTCTCCAAGATCCCCCTGCTCTTCCTCTTCCTGTACATGTTCGTCTGCTCGTTGGATGTCCTGAGTTCTGCCTTCCAGTTAGCAGGAGGTATCCTTCCTCAAGGTTCATTCAGGTTCATCCATCCTAGTCCATTAATGTATGACTACTCTCCCCTCAATCTCTGACTACATGAGACAAAACTTTATAGATTGGCATAAAAAAATAACAATCATTAGCCTTTACCGCACAGCTGTAAATGTAAGTGGTGTGTTCCCCACTGGGCGGACAGGTAAGGTGGCTGGGGACATCTTCAACGACAATGCCATACTGTCCAACCCGGTGGCAGGGCTGGTGGTGGGAATCCTGGTGACGGTTCTGGTCCAGAGCTCCTCTACCTCCACCTCCATTGTCGTCAGCCTCGTCTCCTCGGGCCGTAAGTCACACACACACACACACACACACACACACACACACACACACACACACACACACACACACACACACACACACACACACACACACACACACACACACACACACACACAAAACCTCTACTGTACTGCATTATACTACACAATAGGTCTGGATTACTGGAGGAGCAACTGCAATAGAAGATGAAAGGTGTTTCTTGACATGTTGCCTCAATAGAAGATGAAAGGTGTTTCTTGACATGTTGCCTCAATAGAAGATGAAAGGTTTTTATTGACATGTTGCCTCAATACAAGATGAAAGGTTTTTATTGACATGTTGCCTCAATACAAGATGAAAGGTATTTATTGACATGTTGCCTCAATACAAGATGAAAGGTATTTATTGACATGTTGCCTCAATACAAGATGAAAGGTATTTATTGACATGTTGCCTCAATACAAGATGAAAGGTTTTTATTGACATGTTGCCTCAATACAAGATGAAAGGTATTTATTGACATGTTGCCTCAATAGAAGATGAAAGAGTATTTCTATAAAAAAGATTGACTTTGTAATATAGATGAGTAGTGGTTTATTGTTTTACTCCTTGCTTGTGCAGTACTCAATGTGAGGTCTGCCATCCCAATCCTCATGGGATCCAACATTGGGACGTCTGTCACCAACACCATCGTTGCTCTGATGCAGGCTGGAGAGAGGGATGAGTTTGAACGGTAAGAAATGGCTGTGTATCCTCCTCTCCTGTAATTCCTAAGGATTTAAGCAAACCCTATACCAAGTGTCGCCACAGTTTGGCATCATGCATGATTTATAATAACATGGCCTGTTCATTACAGGGCATTTGCTGGAGCGACGGTGCATGACTGTTTTAACTGGCTGTCAGTGCTGGTGCTACTGCCCCTGGAGGCAACCACAGGCCTGCTGAGAAGACTGTCTCAGGCTGTAGTTGACACCTTCCACATCAGCTCTGGAGATAAGGCCCCAGAGATGCTCAAGGTCATGACTGAACCACTCACCAAACTCATCATTCAGGTACTGAACCAATCATCAGACTCATCATTCAGGTACTGAACCACTCACCAGACTCATCATTCAGTTACTGAACCACTCACCAAACTCATCATTCACGTACTGAACCAATCACCAGACTCATCATTCAGTTACTGAACCACTCACCAAACTCATCATTCAGGTACTGAACCACTCACCAGACTCATCATTCAGGTACTGAACCAATCACTAGACACATCATTCAGTTACTGAACCACTCACCAAACTCATCATTCAGGTACTGAACCACTCACCAGACTCATCATTCAGGTACTGAACCACTCACCAGACTCATCATTCAGGTACTGAACCACTCACAAAACTCATCATTCAGGCACTGAACCACTCACCAAACTCATCATAAAAGGTACTGTCTGGTTTGGGCAAAATGTGTGGGTCTGCACTGTGTGTCTTTGGTCAAACACGAGTCACATGTCCAGGAATGTAGAAAGACTTATGAGCTTGTCTTTGGATCATTCATCCTTCCTTTGATCACCTCGCGATATCATGTTTTATTCCCGTTTTTCCTTACAGTTGGACAAGTCTGTCATCACAGGCATCGCCATGGGAGATGAGGCCATGAGTAACAGGAGTCTGGTGAGGGTATGGTGTAAGAATCACATCCTAACGGTAAGACCAAATGCCACAGGCCTCTCTTGATATGCAAAATATCTGGAGTCACTGGTTTGGTTGTTTCAGAGACAGATGTTTCTCTCTCATCCCCCTGCAGTCCTCTGTGAATGTTTCTGTTGGTGATTCCTTCAACTGTACGTCAGTACAACCCTGCTGGCAAAGCAATGCAACAACCTGGACAACACAGAACATGACTCTGCTTGTAAATATAGAAAAATGTAAATCAATGTATTCATTTCATTCTTGGAATTGAGTGACAGTCATACTGCTTCTGCTTCTGCTACAGTCCTGGGGCTGCGGGCCCTAGTTGGACCCGTAGTGGGGCCTTAGTGACAGATCATCTTGACAGATAAAAGGAAAGACTGAACCAGTCCTTGATGTCCCTAGGCAGCCATCTGTTTGTGGACTCGTGGTTGTCCGACCTGGCGGTAGGCCTCATTCTGCTAGCCTGCTCTCTTCTGCTCCTGTGCACCTGTTTGTTGCTGCTGGTCAAGCTGCTCAATTCCCTGCTCCAAGGCCAGGTGGCTAAGGCCATCCAGAGGATCATCAACACAGGTGGGTGTAATATAAATGTGACTGGAAGATTGAGATCAGAAAACATAGTTCTGATTTATTTTTTCCCTCCCTGTTGTGTATGATTGCAAATAATATATATTTGAGGTGGTGTCCATAGGCTCTGCATAGCTTATTAGAGGTGGGACCCATAGGCTCTGTATAGCTTATTAGAGGTGGGGCCCATAGGCTCTGCATAGCTTATTTGAGGTGGGGCCCATTATAGGCTCTGCATAGCTTATTTGAGGGGGTGTCCATAGGCTCTGCATAGCTTATTTGAGGGGGTGTCCATAGGCTCTGCATAGCTTATTAGAGGTGATGCCCATAGGCTCTGCACAGCTTTTACATAAGCACTACGTAGCCATTTAGTAAGCATAGATACACTTCGGTTGTGTGAGGAAAACAAAGCTGTAATTAAACACAGAGGTAGATTATGCAGTCAGTAAAATATTTTGTTTTTTTATTTTTTTATTTCACCTTTATTTAACCAGGTAGGCTAGTGGAGAACAATCATTTACAACTGCGACCTGGCCAAGATAAAGCAAAGCAGTGCAACACAAACAACAACACAGAGTTACACATGGAGTAAACAAACATACAGTCAATAATACAATAGAAAAACATATATATACAATGTGTGCAAATGAGGTAGGATAAGGGAGGCAGGGCAATAAATAGGCCATAGTGGCGAAATAATTACAATTTAGCAATTAAAACACTGGAGTGATATGATGAGATGATGTGCAGAGGATGAGTGTGCAAGTAGAGATACTGGGGTGCAAAGGAGCAAAATAAATAACAGTATGGGGATGAGGTAGTTGGATGGGTTATTTACAGATGAACTATTTACAGGTGCAGTGATCTGTGAGCTGCTCTGACAACTGGTGCTTAAAGCTAGTGAGGGAGATATGCAGTTCCTTCCAATCATTGACAGCAGAGAACTGGAAGGAATGGCGGCCAAAGTAGGAATTGGCTTTGGGAGTGACCAGTGAAATATACCTGCTGGAGCACGTGCTGCGGGTGTGTGCTGCTGTGGTGACCATTGAGCTGAGATAAGGAGGGGCTTTACCTAGCAAACACTTGTAGATGACCTGGAGCCAGTGGGTTTGGCGACGAATATGAAGCGAGGGCCAGCCAACAAGAGCATACAGGTCGCAGTCGTGGGTAGTACTGTATATGGGGCTTTGGTGACCAAATGGATGGCACTGTGGTAGACTGCATCCAATTTGCTGAGTAGAGTGTTGGAGGCTATTTTGTAAATGGCATCGCCAAAGTCGAGGATCGGTAGGATAGTCAGTTTTACGAGGGTATGTTTGGCAGCATAAAATAACAATCCCAGCATCTGACATACAGTGGGGCAAAAAAGTATTTAGTCAGCCATAATTTGCAAATAAATTAATTAAAAATCCTACAATGTAATTTTCTGGATTTTCTTTTCTCATTTTGTCTGTCATAGTTGAAGTGTACCTATGATGAAAATTACAGGCCTCTCTCATCTTTTTAAGTGGGAGAACTTGCACAATTGGTGGCTGACTAAATACTTTTTTGCCCCACTGTATTTCCCTTGAAAGCTCTTTACTGAAACTCCACATACTGTAAATAATTTGAATCTCCCCTCTCTCCCCTCCTCCAGACTTCCCCTACCCGTTTGGCTGGCTGGCAGGTTACCTGGCCATCCTAGTGGGGGCTGGCATGACCTTTGTGGTTCAGAGCAGCTCAGTGTTCACCTCTGCCATCACTCCTCTCATAGGTGAGTGTTACGAATACTATTTACCATGCAGATCACTTTGTAAGTTCTGGGCTCATAGGAGTGCTGATCTAGGACTAGATTCAAAGTCATTTACCGGTACCTACAAAGCATATCATTGTTTTTATTTAGGTCATACAGTGCCTTTAGAAAGCATACAGACCCTTTGACTTTTTCCACATGTTGTTATGTATTCTAAAATGGATTACATTTGAAAAAAATCCTCAGCAAACTGTACACAATATCCCATAATGACAAAGGGAAAATAGGTTTTACATTTATTTTGCACATTAAATAAAAATAAAAACCCTTTGATATAAGACTTGAAATTGTCAGGTGCATCCTGTTTCCATTGATCATCCTTGAGATGTTTCTACAACTTGATTGGAGTCCGCCTGTGGTAAATTAAATTGGTTGGACATGATTTAGGAAAGGCACACACCTGTCTATTTAAGGTCCCACAGTTGACAGTGCATGTCAGAGAATAAAACAATCCATGAGTATCAGGTTTCAGGTAAGACCCAAATGCAGACTGTGTTGAAGTAACAAAGGTTATTGAAGCAACAGGGGCAAGCTCACAACAGGTCAAGGCAGGAAGGGGTCGATAATCCAGAGTAGAGGGCAACGGTACAGGACGGCATTCAGGCTTAGGGTCAGTGCAGGGCAGAGAGGTCAGGCAGGCGGGCTCAGAGTCAGGACAGGCAAGGGTCAAAACCAGGAGGGCAAGAAACAAAGAGACAGGGGAAAAGCAGGAGCTGAGACAACACACAGGTTGACTTGACAAACAAGACTAACAGACAAAAAGAGAACACAGGTATACAGTTGAAGTAGGAAGTTTACATACACTTAGTTTGGAGATATTAGAACTCGTTTTTCAACCACTCCACACATTTCTTGTTAACAAACTATAGTTTTGGCAAGTCGGTTAGGACATCTACTTTGTGCATGACACAAGTCATTATTCAAACAATTGTTGACAGACAGAACATTTCACTTATCATTCACTGTATTACAATTCCAGTGGGTCAGAAGTTTACATACACTATGTTGACTGTGCCTTTAAACAGCTTGGAAAATTCCAGAAAATTATGTCATGGCTTTAGAAGCTTCTGATAGGCTAATTGGCATCATTTGAGTCAATTGGAGGTGTACCTGTGGATGTATTTCAAGGCCTACCTTCAAACTCAGTGCCTCTTTGCTTGGCATCATGGGAAAGTCAAAAGAAATCCAGACAAATTAGCCAATACCTCAGATTTTATTTTGTAGAGCCCAAGTCTGGTTCATCCTTGGAGTAATTTCCAAACGCCTGAAGGTATCACGCTCATCTGTACAAACAATAGTACGCACGTATAAACACCATGGGACCACGCAGCCGCCATACCGCTCAGGAAGGAGACGGTATGTCTCCTAGAGATGAACGTACTTTGGTGCGAAAAGTGCAAATCAATCCCAGAACAACAGCAAAGGCCCTTGTGAAGATGCTGGAGGAAACAGGTACAAAGTATCTATATCCACAGTAAAATGAGTCCTATATCGACATAACCTGAAAGGCTGCTCAGCAAGGAAGAAGCCACTGCTCCAAAACCACCATAAAAAGCCAGACTACGGTTTGCAACGGCACATGGGGACAAATATCATACTTTTTGGAGAAATGTCCTTTGGTCTGATGAAACAAAAATAGAACTGTTTGGCCATAATGACCATCATTATGTTTGGAGGAAATAGGGGGAGGCTTGCAAGCTGAAGAACAACATCCCAACCGTGAAGCACGGGGGTGGCAGCATCATGCTGTGTGGGTGCTTTGCTGCAGGAGGGACTGATGCACTTCACAAAATAGATGGCATCATGAGGAAGGAAAATTATGTGGATATATTGAAGCAACATCTCTAGACATCAGTCAGGCAGGAAGTTGAAGCTTGGTCGCAACCCCAAGCATACTTCCAAAGTATTGGCAAAATGGCTTATGGACAACAAAGTCAAGGTATTGGAGTGGCCATCACAAAGCCCTGACCTCAATCCTGTAGAAAATTTGTTGTTAGAACTGAAAAGCATGTGCGAGCCAGGAGGTCTACAAACTTTACTTAGTTACACCAGCTCTGTCTGGAGGAATGGGCCAAAATTCACCCAACTTATTGTGGGAAACTTGTGGAAGGCTACCCGAAATGTTTGACCCAAGTTAAACCATTTGAAGGCAATGCTACCAAATACTAATTGAGTATGTAAACTTATGACCCACTGGCAATGTGATGAAAGAAATAAAAGCTGTTATTCTGACATTTCACCTTCTTAAAACATAGTGGTGATCCTAACTGACCTAAGAGAGGGACATTTTACTGGGTTTAAATGTCAGGAATTGTGAAAAACTGAGTTTAAATGTATTTGGCTAAGGTGTATGTCAAATTCCAACTTCAACTCTAAGTACCCAGGGGATAATAGGGAATATGGGCGGCACCTGGAGGGTGGTGGACACAATTACAAGGACAGGTGAAACCGATCAGGTCGCGACAATGAGATTGAAGGAATTGTCCATACAGCTCTGAGACAGGATTGTGTTGAGGCAAAGACCCGGGGAAGGGTGCCACAAATATTCTGCAGTGTTGAAGGTCCCCAAGAACACAGTGGCCTCCATCATTCTTAAATTGAAGAAGTTTGGAACCATCAAGACTCTGCCTAGAGCTAGCCGCTGGGCCAAACTGAGCAATCGGGGGAGTAGGGCCTTGGCCAGGGAGGTGAACAAGAACCCAATGGTCACTCTGACAGAGCTCCAGAGTTACTCTGTGGAGTTGGGACAACCATCTCTGCAGCACTCCACCAATCAGGCCCTTATGGTTGAGTGGCTAGACGGAAGCCACTCCTCAGTAAAAGGCACATGACATCCCGCTTGGAATTTGCCAAAAGGCACCTATAGTCTCTCAGACCATGAGAAACAAGATTCTCTGGTCTGATGAAACCAAGATTGAACTCTTTGGCCTGAATGGCAAACGTCACATCTGGAGTAAACCTGGCACCATCCTTTCGCCAAAGCATTTGTGGTGGCAGCATCATGCTGTGGGGATGTATTCCAGCGGCAGGGACTGGGAGACTAGTCAGGATCGAGGGGAAGATGAACGGAGCAAAGTACAGAGATCCTTGATGAAAACCTGCTCCAGAGCGTTCAGGACCTCAGACGGGGGCAAAGGTTCACCCTCCAACAGGACAACGACCCTAACCACACAGCCAAGACAACACAGGAGTGCCCTCTGTGTTGAGTGGTCTCTGAAGGAGTTGTCTCTGAATGTCCTTGAGTGGCCCAGCCAGAGCCCGGACTTGAACTTGATCGAACATCTCTGGAGAGACCTAAAAATAGCTGTGCAGCAACGCTCCCAAACCAACCTGACAGGGCTTGAGAGGATCGGCAGAGAAGAATGAGAGAAACTCCCTCCAAATACAGGTGTGCCAAGCTTGTTGTGTCTTACCCAAGAAGACTTGAGGGTGTAATCGCTGCCAAAAAGTGCTTAAAGAAAGTACAGAGTAAAGTATTCTGAGTACTTATGTAATGGAATCTGTTTTTCCTTTGTCATTATGGGGTATAGTGTGTAGATTGATGATATAAAAAAAAATCAAGTTAAGAATAAGGCTGTAACGTAACAAAATGTGCATGAAGTCAAGGGGTCTGAATTTTTTAGCTCCCAAGCACGGCCCACCTGTAAAACTGTAATAAACTACTACTTCTTTTCCAGGGTTAGAACTTATAAACAAGGCAGCACGGGATTTCTTTTAACGTGACTCCGTGCAGCCAATGGCAGGGATTTCTTTTAACGTGACTCCGTGCAGCCAATGGCAGGGATTTCGTTTAACGTGACTTCGTGCAGCCAATGGCAGGGATTTCTTTTAACGTGACTCCGTGCAGCCAATGGCAGGGATTTCTTTTAACGTGACTCCGTGCAGCCAATGGCAGGGATTTCTTTTAACGTGACTCCATGCAGCCAATGGCAGGGATTTCTTTTAACGTGACTCCGTGCAGCCAATGGCAGGGATTTCTTTTAACGTGACTCCGTGCAGCCAATGGCAGGAATTTATTTTAACGTGACTCCGTGCAGCCAATGGCAGGGATTTCTTTTAACGTGACTCCGTGCAGCCAATGGCAGGGATTTATTTTAACGTGACTCCGTGCAGCCAACGGCAGGGATTTATTTTAACGTGACTCCGTGCAGCCAATGGCAGGGATTTATTTTAACGTGAGCCAATGGCAGGGATTTCTTTTAACGTAACTCCGTGCAGCCAATGGCAATGTTTGCTTTAGGTATAGCGCCGCTTCTGGATTTGACAACTCAACAGTTCCACCTCCGACATGTCAAAACAACAGCTAATCAGCTAAACAACAGGAATCGGCTAGAGCGAATCTGATTGAATCCTCTAGAATCAGCCCCCCGTCTATGTAATCTTAGTCATTATAATCTAATATACAAAACTGATCCTAGATCAGCACTCCTACTCTGAGACGCTTAAGAATACGGGCCCTGTAATCTTCCAAGCTGAAGGTATTCTGTAGCCAGCTGACCTGAGCAGGAGATCAAATGACTCATTCCTCTGGTGGTGATAGTGACACATATGAGTTCATGAGGTGGTGGCACTAGTTTCTCTTTAAGCCTTGGTGAGGTATTACTTTTCTCATGAATTTCACTTTTTTTATGTGGGGGGGCATTAACCCAATTGAATAATGCAGGGCTTGTTTTTGTTCTATTTGTTGATGAAACACTTACAGGAGAAACAAGAGGTTATATTAATATGAATTAAGTTTGGTTTTGTTTGGGAATTAATTATGTGTGTCTGATGATAGAGCCAGGTGTATTATTTGCTAGAGAGTGGAGGATCCGTTTCATGCTGTCTAATCCCCGGCACTCTCTGGGGGATAGATCTACCTCAGTGTTCTGAGATCAGCAATAATTAACTGCACAGTGGCTGGACTCTCCCACGGAGCATGGGAGTGAGCTGTGGCTCCATGGAATCCTTATTTCTGGGCTGGTTAATCCCCTGGAGTTTAGGATCTGCTGTGCAGGCACGGAGACAAAGTCTTTCACACAGAATAGCTACTGCTATTCAAATGAAATGAAATTCAACTTTTTTGGTCACATGCGCCGAATACAACGTGTAGACCTTACTGTGAAATGCTTACTTACAAGCCCTTAACCAACAGTGCAGTTCAAGAAGAGTTAAGTAAATATTTACTAAATAAACTGAAGTAAAAAATTATAAAAAGTAACACAATATTCTAACAACAACGAGGCTAAATACAGGGGGTACCGGTACAGAGTCAGTGTGCGGGGGTACAGGTTTGAGGTAATTTGTACATGTAGGTAGGGATGAAGTGACTATGCATAGATAATAAACAGCGAGCAGCAGTAGCAACAGTGTACAAGAAGAGTGGGGGGGATTGTTTGGTGACGATTTTATGAATTGTTCAGCAGTCTTATGGCTTGGGGGTAGAAGCTGTTGAGGAGCCTCTTGGTCCTAGACTTGGCGCTCCGGTACCGCTTGCCTGGGGGTAGCAGAGAAAACAGTCTATAACTTGGGTGACTGGAGTCTCTGACAATTTTATGGCCTTTCCTCTGACACCGCCTATTATATAGGTCCTGGATGGCAGGAAGGTTGGCCCTAGTGATGTACTGGGCCGTTCGCACTACCCTTGGTCAGATGCCGAGCATTTGCTCTCGATGGTGCAGCTGTAGAACTTTTTGAGGATCTGGGGACCCATGCCAAGTCTTTTCAGTCTCCTGAGGGGGAAACGTTGAAAGTCTCTACCCGCTCCACTACAGCCCTGTTGATGTTAATGGGGGCCTGTTCGGCCCACCTTTTCCTGTAGTCCACAATCAGCTCCTTAGTCTTGCTCACATTTAGGGAGAGGTTGTTGTCCTGGCACCCCACTGCCAGGTCTCTGACCTCCTCCCCATAGGCTGTCTCATCGTTGTCGGTGATCAGGTTGAGGAGCCTCTTGGTACATGTACATGTGGGTGGGGGTCACTGTTGTGTCATCAGAAAATGTAATGATGGTGTTGGAGTCGTGTTTGGCCACGCAGTCGTTGGTGAACAGGGAGTACAGGAGGGGACTAAGTACACACCCCTGAGGGGCCCCAGTGTTGAGGATCAACTTATCAGACGTGTTGTTGCTCCAGCCAGCAGTTCCTTACCTGGAACTAGATAATGCTGTCTCCTCACCAACCATGTGATTCCTCTACTAAATAAAGCTTCAGTCTATGGAATTGCAGCCCCATCACATGGCTCTGTGATGCCATTGTACTTTGTGCTCTCAGGTATTGGTGTTATCAGCATTGAACGTGCCTACCCTTTGACCCTGGGGTCAAACATTGGTACAACCACCACAGCTATCCTGGCAGCCTTGGCAAGCCCAGGGGACAAGCTGGCCGCAGCTTTCCAGGTATCTCATCCTTTTACACTGGAACTTTACATTACTGTTTTTGTTATCCTTTCCAATCAATCAATCAATCAATCAAATGTATTTATAATGCCCTTTTTACATCAGCCGATGTCACAAAATGCTGTACATAAACCCAGCCTAAAACCCCAAACAGCAAGCAATGCAGATGTAGAAGCACGGGGGGAGGGGGGGCGTGTCTATTTACAGGGTCTTCTGTTCCATCATATCTCTCTCATTACATTACCCTGGTCTGTTCTACAGGTTGCCTTGTGTCATTTCTTCTTCAACATACTGGGCATTCTGCTGTGGTACCCTGTGCCCACCACCCGCCTGCCTATCCGAATGGCCAGGACTCTGGGGCAGCGCACGGCCAAGTATCGCTGGTTCGCTGTACTCTACCTGCTTCTGTGCTTCCTGCTCCTGCCCTCGCTTGTCTTCGCCCTCTCCATGGCAGGCTGGCAGATAATGGCTGGGGTGGGCGTGCCCGTCGCTGCGGCCCTCCTCTTGGTGTCTGTGGTGAACATGCTGCAGGTACACAGGCCAGGCTGTCTGCCAGTGAGGCTGCGGAGCTGGGACTTCCTGCCTGTCTGGATGCATTCCCTTCAACCCCTGGATACTCTACTCACCAAGGTGACCCTGTGCTGTGCTAAAGGAGCCAGCGAGCCTGGTTTGATACAGTGCTCCATGGACCATGATGGTCCTCAGAAGAGGAGCCACATGGCTTTGGACAACCTTGTTCTGTGTTACATAGACGAGGCCCCCACTGTGGTAATGTCCCAGGGGGCAGATGAAGCCCCCACAGTGGTAATGTCCCAGGGGGCAGATGAAGCCCCCACAGTGGTAATGTCCCAGGGGTTAGACAAAGCCCCCACAGTGGTAATGTCCCAGGGGTCAGACGAAGCCCCCACAGTGGTAATGTCCCAGGGGGCAGACAAAGCCCCCACAGTGGTAATGTCCCAGGGGGCAGACAAAGCTCCCACAGTGGTAATGTCCCAGGGGGTGGACAGGGTCAGGAGCACACGTCTGTAGATCTTATGACACTGGAACAACAGGGAGACAGAGCAGAATATCTTGTGAAAGCAGCATTGTGGACTGCAAGAAATGAGCAGTGATGATCTAATGTTATGGAACAACGAGACTGAAGCAGAAAACTGTAGGAGCTTATGGTTGCATGAAAACGTGACTCCACTCACAGTCAGTTCCTTTATGGATTGCGTAAATCATGCATGATGCCAGCAGCTACAAAACAATGTTTACTGTAGTTGAGTTATGTCATGTACTGTACTTCGAAGCCACGGAATCAATGAGAGTTTATTATTTACCCACAGTAACTCTCTTTCCAGACAAATGTTTGGGCCTATCGCCTACAGGACATGTGTATTATATCATAATTTCCCACAATCAGGATAGCATTTCACTTTCTGTCAAAACAAACACTTCTTCCTCCTTGCTCTCAGTCAGGAGAGGTTAGTAAATGTCTGTCTCTCTGCTGAAAATGCAGGAAGTCTGATTGAATAGAACGACAAAAACCACTCAGCCAATTAAAAGGCCTTAAAAAAAAGAATACAAGTTATGCATATGAATGGCTGCGTAATTGAAGCTATATAGGAGGGAATGGGCGCCTCCACACGCTAATTATAACGCAGCGGGGCTCTGAATGGTTGATTAAACATCCATTTGGTGGCATAATGGCAAGTGATTTCCCCAGTTTCAATACATTTTAGGCTTAACGTCTCCTCGCTACTCTTTGAACAATTGGTACTTTTAACCACATGCATATTCCAGAGTTAAAATGAGATGATTTGATCATTTTGTTCAAAATCACAATTATTGTACATATAGGAGTTTCATATTTGGGATGAGATGGGAAGCAATTGTTATATATGCTAAATGTATCAAGTCCACTGTGTGTAACACAGATAGACATTCATCTGTCTTTCCTGTTTAAAAGACACAGCGGAGCAGGGCTTTTCACCAGACCAGTTTCTCCAACCGAGCGGAGACAGACAAGACAGTTGCCAGTGTCATGAAACTAGAAGCTAGAATAGAATTGAGTAATAATTCAGAATATACCACATCTAACAGTCGGCAGAAAGGGAGTTTGATATCATCCATAATAGCCAAGGACGATAGATGAAGAACAGCCATGAGATGGCATGTTTTTATTGCATAAGAAGTTCTTGAGGAAGACCTATTTAAGTGTAGACTACTTTTCTTGTGACAGAGGCCTACAGAGCCTTGCAGTACAGAGCCCTACACTACATCTTACAGTACAGAGCCCTAGACAACAGCTTCCAGTACAGAGCCCTACACTACAGCTTCCAGTACAGAGCCCTAGACAACATCTTCCAGCACAGAGCCCTACACTACAGCTTCCAGTACAGAGCCCTACACTACAGCTTCCAGTACAGAGCCCTAGGCTACATCTTACAGTACAGAGCCCTAGGCTACATCTTCCAGTACAGAGCCCTACACTCCATCTTACAGTACAGAGCCCTAGACTCCATCTTACAGTACAGAGCCCTAGGCTACATCTTCCAGTACAGAGCCCTACACTACAGCTTACAGTACAGAGCCCTAGACTCCATCTTACAGTACAGAGCCCTACACTACTTCTTACAGTACAGAGCCCTACACTACTTCTTACAGTACAGAGCCCTACACTACATCTTACAGTGCAGAGCCCTACACTACAGCTTCCAGTACAGAGCCCTACACTACATCTTCCAGTACAGAGCCCTACACTACATCTTACAGTGCAGAGCCCTACACTACATCTTACAGTACAGAGCCCTACACTACATATTCCAGTACAGAGCCCTACACTACATATTCCAGTACAGAGCCCTACACTACATATTCCAGTACAGAGCCCTACACTACATCTTACAGTACAGAGCCCTACACTACATATTCCAGTACAGAGCCCTACACTACATATTCCAGTACAGAGCCCTACACTACTTCTTACAGTACAGAGCCCTACACTACATCTTCCAGTACAGAGCCCTACACTACTTCTTACAGTACAGAGCCCTACACTACATATTCCAGTACAGAGCCCTACACTACATCTTACAGTACAGAGTCCTACACTACATCTTACAGTACAGAGCCCTACACTACATCTTACAGTACAGAGCCCTACACTACATCTTACAGTACAGAGCCCTACACTACATCTTCCAGTACAGAGCCCTACACTACATCTTACAGTACAGAGTCCTACACTACATCTTACAGTACAGATCCCTACACTACATCTTACAGTACAGAGCCCTACACTACATCTTACAGTACAGAGCCCTACACTACAGTTTACGTGAGCACTTGTGCAACGTATAATTTTTACATGAGTATGTAAAAGATGTACAAGATGTGATATTTAACCCAAATGTAATTTAAGTCTTAATTGCAGTCTTTGCCTTGAATTCTGTGATTTTATTAAATCTGTGCCAAAATTGTGGTAGGAATGTAACATTAAATTAAATTAACGACTTTGTTGATTATTTTTGCTTAATTGAATGCCAATGTCTGTCAGGCTGGTTCTGTTGTCGTCCTGGACGTCTGGGGAGCAGGGTCGCACATACAGGTGAGTTTTATCCACAAAGCCTCTGAGTAGGAGTTCTGATCTAATATCAGTTTTTCCTTTTAGATCATAAAGAATATGATTATATGGAAAGTTTGGGGACCTGATCCTAGATCAGCACTCCTACTCCGATACGCTTTTTATTATATTTATTCTTTATTTTACTAGGCAAGTCAGTTAAGAAAAAAATCTTATTTACAATGATGGCCTACCCTGGGCCAATTGTGCACCACCCTATGGGGACTCCAAATCACAGCTGGATGCGATACAGCCTGGATTTGAACCAGGGACTGTAGTGACACATCTTGCACAGAGATGCAGTGCCTTAGACCACTGCACCACTCAGGAGTTTTGTGGATATATACAGGGGATATATTAAATGTGTTATTTTACTCATTCACCATGTCAAATCAAACTTTATTTGTCACATGCGCCAAATACAACAGGTAGACCTTACCGTGAAATGCTTACTTACACGCCCTTAACCAAACTAAAGTAAAAAAATTATAAAAAGGTGCACAATAAAATAACAATAACGAGGCTATATACAGGAGGTACCGGTACCGAGTCAATGTGTGGGGGTACAGGTTAGTCTAGGTAATTTGTACATGTACTGTAGGTAGGGGTAAAGTAAACATGCATAGATATGATTCACATCAGTATGCCGAGGGAGTACACACAGTACACACAATATATTCTCAAACTGTCACATATCCCTTGAGGAGCTGGTAGTTGTATCATGCGCCAATTGAAAAAGGCACGGTTGAGGGATTAGCATCTCAAATTTTGGATTATAGCGAGTTGCAGATTAAGGAATCAAAACACTCCCGCCACTGCTAAGGAATCAAAACACTCCCGCCACTGCCTCCTCTGCTCACAGCCCAGGGATGTTCTCCTGCCTGCGTCACTGGGCCTCCTTCTGTCACTCACACGTCCTGTCATCAAACCGTCACAGCAGAGGAGGAGAAAATGGGACCTGGAGTCAATGCAGTCAGCTTGGATTAGTTGAAACCGGTTGATTCCTGTGTCAATAGTCATGGGTTTAAATGCCAATATCACAGCAAACTGTAGCAAAAATGACAATGCGTAGTTTTACACCAAGTGCTGTGATATCGTGCCCTAAAAACTCAAACCCACATGCAGACTGGACATTTATACATGTCGAACAAAACAGCCATCCCACTGGACATGAATCAAGTTGTTTCCACGTAATATCAACAAAAAAGTAAATGTGATGATATTGAATCAGCATGGAACATTGATTGAATTTGCAAAAAGTCATTAACATCAAGGATTTTTCCCCACAAACTTTTAACCTAAATCCAATGTCATTGTGAATTATTTTGTTGATTTCGCGTCAGTTGACAACTCAACCAAGTATAAAATCGAAAACAGACAAAAACTGACGTTTGTGCCCAGTGGGATTATTCAATTTCCTCTTTACTTAGCCCTTTGCATTCAGTTTCCATTTCAGATGCTCTGACTGTACAATGCTCTTTCAACAGAGTCATACACTACCTTTTAGCCCTTTTTTGAACTTGGTCTTATCAGTAGGCTTGCTGTTTCTGAGCTTCCATGAGCTCCTCCCCCTCAATCTCCAGGGTGAAGTGTCTAGTACACTCCAACCACCTACACGCAGCAACAACAAGCCCCTCCCTCAGCAACAGGCATTCCAGAACATAACGCTTTGTCACTTTTGGGGCTTTGATGTACAATCCAGCCCCTGATAATGTATTGTTAGAGGCTTAATGCCCTCTTATGGAATATATTTTAGTATACTTTGGAACAGCAGATTAACCTGATAGCTTTTAAATGTGGGTTGGAAACCTTATATTTGTTGTTTTATATCTTATTACTGTGATTTATGTCACACATACTGACAGTAATGTGAGAGCGTCGTTGTCTGTGAATATATTTCATAATGTACATTTCAGTAGACTCTCTTATCCAGAGCTACTTACAGGAGCAATTAGGGTTAAGTGCCTTGCTCAAGGGCACATCAACAGATTTTTCACCTCAGGGATTCAAACCAGCGACGTTTCAGTTACCAGCCCAACACTCTTAACTGGTAGGCTACCTGCCGCCCCGAATCAAATCAAACTTAATTTGTCACATGCGCCGAATACAACAGGTGTAAACCTTACCGTGAAATGCTTCCTTTACAAGCCCTTAATCAACACTGCAGTTCAAGAAAGAGTTAAGAAAATATTTAGTAAAAAAGAATAAAAAGTAATACAATAAAATAACAAGGCTATATTTAATTTTATTTTACCAGGCAGTTAAGAACAAATTCTCATTTTCAATGACGGCCTAGGAACAGTGGGTTAACTGCCTGTTCCGGGGCAGAACGACAGATTTGTACCTTGTCAGCTCGGGGGTTTGAACTTGCAACCTTCCGGTTACAGGGGGTACCAGTACCTAGTCAGTGTGCAGGGGTACAGGTTAGTTGAGGTAATTTGTACATGTAGGTAGGAGCGAAATGACTATTCGTAGATAATAAAAAGCGAGTAGCAGCAGTGTAAAAAACAAATGGAAGGGGGGTGTCAATGTAAATAGTCCAGTGGTCATTTGATTAATTGTTCAGCAGTCTTATGGCATGGGGGTAGAATTTGATAAGGAGCCGCTTGCTGTGCAGTAGCAGAGAAAACAGTCCAGTCTATGACTTGGGTGACTGAAGTCTTTGACAATATTTTAGGCTTTCCTCTGACACTGCCTAGCATATAGGTCCTGGATGACAGGAAGCTTGGCCCCAGTGATGTACTGGGCCGTACGCATTACCATCTGTAGCGCCTTACGGTCAGATGCCGAGCAGTTGCCGAGCAGTTGCCATGCCAGCTGTAGAACTTTTTGAGGATCTGAGGACCCATGCCAAGTCTTTTCAGTCTCCTGAGGGGGAAAGGTTTTGTCGTGCCCTCTTCACTACTGTCTTGGTGTTTTTGGACCATGATAGTTCGTTGATGATGTGGACACCAAGGAACTTGAAAGTCTCTACCCGCTCCACTACAGCCCCGTCGACGTTAATGGGGGCCTGTTCAGCCCACCTTTTCCTGTAGTCCACGATCATCTCCTTTGTCTTGCTCACATTGAGGGAGAGGTTGTTGTCCTGGCACCACACTGCCAGGTCTCTGACCTCCTCCCTATAGGCTGTCTCATCATTGTTGTTGATCAGGCCTTTCACTGTTGTGTTGTCAGAAAACTTAATGATGGTGTTGGAGTCGTGTTTGACCACGCAGTCGCTGGAGTACACGAGGGGACTAAACACACACCCCCGAGGGGCTCCAGTGTTGAAGATCAGTGTGGCAGACATGGTGTTGCCTACCCTTTCCACCTGGGGGTGGCCCGTCAGGAAGTCCAGGATCCAGTTGCAGAGGGAGGTGTTTAGTTCCGGGGTCCTTAGCTTAGTGATGAGCTTTGTGGGCACTATGGTGTTGAATGCTGTGCTGTAGTCAATTAACAGCATTCTCACATAGGTTTTCCTTTTGTCCAGGTGGGAAAGGGCAGTATGGGGTGCGATTGTGGTACGATTGTCAGCTGTGGATCTGTTGGGGGTCTAGGGTATCCTGTAAGATGCTTTTGATGTGAGTCATGTTTGCTGTGGTAAATAGGCGGCCACAAATAATATAGATGAGAACTCTCTTGGTAGATAGTGTGGTCTACAGCTTATCATAAGGTACTCTACCTCAGACGAGCATGACCTTGAGACTTCTTTAGTATTAGACATTGTGCACCAGCTGTTATAGACAAATAGACACACACCCCTGCACCTCGTCTTACCAGATGTTGCTTCTCTGTCCTGCCGGTGCATGGCAAAACCCACCAGCTCTTTACTAAATATTTCTAAAACTAAAAGCTTTGTATTTGGAACAAAACACTCACTAAACCCCAAACCTCAACTAAATCTTGTGATAAATAATGTGGAAATTGAGGAAGTTGAGATGACTAAACTGCTTGGAGTAACCCTAGATTGTAAACTGTCATGGTCAAAACATATTGATGCAGTAGTAGCTAAGAGGGGGAGATGTCTGTCTATAAGAAAGTGATGCTCTGCCTTCTTAACAACACTATCAACAAGGCAGGTCCTACAGGCCCTAGTTTTGTCGCACCTTGACTACTGTTCAGAAGTGAGGTCAGGTGCCACAAAAAAGGACTTAGGAAAATTGCAATTGGTTCAGAACAGGACAGCACGGCTGGCCCTTGGATGTGCATAGAGAGCTAATATCAATAATATGCATGTCAATCTTTCCTGGCTGAAAGTGGAGGAGAGATTGACTTCATCGCTACTCTTATTTATGAGAGGTGTTGAATGCACCGAGCTGTCTTTTCATATGACTAGCACACAGCTCAGACACTCACACATACCCCACAAGACATGCCACAAGAGGTCTCTTCACAGTCCCCAAGTCCAGAACAGATTTATGGGAGACACACAGTACTACATAGAGCCATGACTACATGGAACTATTCCACATCAAGTAAGTCATGCCAGCAGTAAAATTAGACTTAAAAAACATATTATGGAACAGTGGGCACTGTGAAGCAATACAAACATTGGCACAGACACATGCACACACACACGATAACATACGCACTGTACATACACATGGATTTAGTACTGTAGATATGTGGTTGGGTGGGGAGTATGGGCCTGAGGGCACACAGTGTGTTGTGAAATCTGTGAATGTATTGTAATGTTTTTAAAATTGTATGAACTGCCTTAATTTTGCTGGACCCCAGGAAGTGTAGCTGCTGCTTTTTTAAAAATGTTACCTTTATTTAACTAGGCAAGTCAGTTAAGAACAAATTCTTATTTTCAATGACGGCCTAGTGGGTTAACTGGTCTAGGAACAGTGGGTTAACTGCCTGTTCAGGGGCAGAACGACAGATGTGTACCTTGTCAGCTCGGGGATATGAACTTGCAACCTTTTGGTTACTAGTCCAATGCTCTAACCACTAGGCTACCCTGCCGCCCCAAATAGGTGAAGCGAATTGACACGAAGGACATACTGCTTTCTCGGGAACGGGCCCAAATCCCCTTCATTTACATGAAGAAAAGATAGAGAAAAAGGATGCAGAGGTCGGCCTTCTGAAAATTCATAGACGATTGTGTAAACCCCCACTGCCATCCGTTCTATTGGCTAATGGGGATCCATAATAAATACAAATAAATACAAATCCAAATGTAAATATTATCTGTGTCGTCGTTCAGCCACGACTCGGTGAAACATAAAAATATTACAGTTTTTAATGTCCCGTTGGTAGTATAATATTTTATTTTATTTTCCAATGAGAGCAAGTTAGCCAATAGAACGGATGGCAGTGGGGGGTTTACACAATCGTCTATGAATTTTCAGATCTTTTCTTCATGTAAATGAAGGGGATTTGGGCCCGTTCCCGAGAAAGCAATATATCTTTCGTGTCAATTCGCTTCACTTATTTAGGAGTCCTCAATTGAAGTACTAACTGGTATAGAATACAATATCTATGAGGACGGTCGTCATACTCTCCCACACAACAATAGTCACTCCTTCATAGAATATATTACAAAATGCCCCCAGCGATTGAAAATTACATTGACCTCAGAACTTTCAGTTTGACATGCAAATCATCTATTCTGTCTGTAGATAAAAATATAAAAATAAATAATGAATTCCTCTTTCACTGGTCATTAGCCATTGCGAGCTATGAATTATGGAAGTTTTGAATTATATTAGAGAAATACTTAAATATATTTTTTCTTTGTCTTGTAGTATGTTGTGTTCCCACAGAGAAACAGATTTAAACATCATTATAAAATACTCTAATACAGACTGCTCCAGGTTTGAAATCAAATCAAATTTTATTGGTCACATACACATGGTTAGCAGATGTTAATGCGAGTGTAGAAAAATGTTTGTGCTTCTAGTTTCGACCATGCAGTAATATCTAACAAGTAATCTAACAATTTCACAACAACTACCCAATACACACAAATCTAAAGGGGTGAATGAGAATATGTACATATAAATATATGGATGAGCGATGGCCGAGTGTCATAGGCAGTGCAATAGATGGTATAAACATACAGTATACATATGGCATGAGTAATGTAATGTAAGATATGTAAACATTATTAAAGTGGCATTATTTAAAGTGCCATTGTTTAAAGTGACTAGTGATACATTTGTTGAAGTGGCCAGTGATTGGGTCTCAACGTAGACAGAAGGACAAGTTCCCTCTGAGTTAGTGATTGTTGTTTAGCAGTCTGATGGCCTTGAGATAGAAGCTGTTTTTCAGTCTCTCGGTCCCAGCTTTGATGCACCTGTACTGAACTCACCTTCTAGATGGTAGTGGTGTGAATAGGCAGTGTCTCGTTAAAACCAGGGCTATGGTACATTAACTCAGGTCGTCTCGTTTTAACTCCGGTCGTCTCGTTTTTCTACTATTGAGTCGCCAAAGAGAAAGTATGACAATGCATTTAGTCGTCTCTCTTTTTTTTTTAAATAACTATTTATTAGCTAAATAAATTGTTGCAGAATGTGTGCCTTCACCTTTACTCTGTTCCAGTCATATTGAGAAGGCTTGATAAGTGCTTTTCAATCCCACCTGGTTGAGACTTGGTAACGCAGACGCTGCAAGCAAGAACAACTCAAGACACACTCAGAGAATATTCTGATCCTTGAATCAAAGAAGCAGCTGACCATGTGACTCTCTTGGACAAGTTCCCTTTTACTGTCAAAAAGGCTTGACAGTCCTCAACAGCAAATTGGGATCATCCATTTGTTGTCAAGGCTTTTGGGCTTTGCATATAATTTGAGCCCAAGCAGGTTCAGTAACCGTGGCGAGTGGTGTTTAAATTGCTGGTTATATGTGATGTGTGTTAATGAAGAGTCCTCCTGCTGGCCAATGGCAACTGAGCTCCACCAGGGAATTGGTCTCCATTCAGCCTTTATTAAACCTGCCTGGGTCAACTATGTCTGTCTGATAGTGAGTGAGAAGAGTTAGCTGCAGGAGGGGAGGACATAAGGAGGATTAATAAAGGTATGTCCTTCTGATAACCCATAACAGAACTCAGGGGACATATCAGTGGGGGTGACTGACAGGTCCAATCAATCAATCAAGCACAATTTACATCAGCAGTTGTCACAAAACAGATACTCAGCCTTAAACCCCAAAAGAGAAGGCAATGTAGAGGCAGAAGCACAGTGGGAGGAACTCCCTAGAAATACAGGACCCAGGAAGAAACCTACAGAGGAACCAAGCTCTGAGGGGAGGCCAGTCCTCTTCTGGCTGCCGGGTTGAAAAGGTATCTGCAGTCATCTATCCATTCTATTCCTTCTGGTTATTTAACAGGCTTTCTAAAGCCCACATACCATGATTCTACTATTCAAGCGTACCTTTCCATCCCACGGAGCCAAAAGCTTTTTGTATTGTGTTAAGAAGGGAATTTAGCTTTTCTATGAATGAAAAGCAATTTTGTCAGAGAATTGTTTATAGCCGTTTATGGCTACAACGATAGAGCTTCTACACGCAACACACATACAGTTACCTATCACAACTCTCAACTGTTAGGTGGTGCCATTAACTGTAATGTAAAATAATACCGTGCCCATCATGGCCGTGCCCATCACCGTGCCCATCACTATGCCTTCAGTGGAGTCAGAGCAATGTTATGGAACCAAAAACCAGTAATTACACACGAGGGGGAAACTTTCCCTGCCCTTGAATTGAAGTCTATAGACCCAGTCACAGATTAATACTGTTGATTTCCCATAGAGACAGATCTCTGTGCAGTTCCTGTTGCACGTTTCAGAGCATGATGTTTATAGCCTGCCTAGCCCCAGAATGTAAAATCTTTCAAAAAGATGATCTCATATGAATGAAGCGATGCTGATTTCAAGGTTTGATACAGTTTGCATGAAGCGTTCTCACTGCTGTGCCTGCCGTTCAGTTGACTGAAAGGCAGGCCAAAATAAAGCCATTGAGTCGCATTCAGCATGTTGAGTGTCCATTTAGTGGCCAAAGCGACTTACAGTCAGTCATGCGTGCAAACATATTCAAAGGTCACTGAATGGACACTCAAAACATGTCGAATGTGACTCAATGGCTTTATTTTCGCCTGCCTTTCGCCTGCCTTATATATATATATATATATATATATATATATTAATTAAAACCTCCAATCTAGAAGTCTGTATGACCTTTTATTATGACTCTGTCGACATAATTAGATGAACCTTTCTCAACTGTCTTTCCACTTCTCTGGTTCTACAGTTGTAATTAACCTATAATAATCTCACGTATCTTGATACAGAACTGAACACTTTATTTAGCATGCTGTCCTCCATAATCCACTGTAATTACTGAGGTAACCTTTGTGGTTTGTGCTGTTTGTTCAAGCATCCTCGACCGTAATGAGATTCCTCCTACTCGTATTAGTGGCCCAGTGGATTTGTTTTTAGAAACCAAAACTCAGAAGGCTAGTGCTCATAATTGTTCACTACACCCCCTATACTGTCTATGATTTAAAGGGAAACTCCACTCAAAAACAATATATACATATTTTTTTTCATTCATTCACTGTTGTTACAGTCCTAAAAAATTATGCATTGTCAGCAGTCTAGTTTTCAAGCTATTGGACTTTTAGAAGCAAAGTGTCACTGGCCACATCATCATACTGTATGTGTTTAAATATTTGTTATGTTGTCACTCATTTGATAAACATACTTATCCACAAAGCACCAGATTGGACAGCACTAAATGACAACATAATCATGAAGATTAGAGATTGGAGGAAAATATTCTAATACGGCAATCGCGCCTGCATCCTCTGCTCCTAACTCAAAAATATTTGTTGGATGGATTAGTGATGTTACCCACTTAAATTACACGCTAAACAGATTTTGTTATTTTTCTTAACTTGCATAATTCATTAATTACACACAGGATGCTTTGCCTTTGGCTATTGCTATTTGTGAACGGTGTATGGGGCAGCACAATCTCTAAACCATCCACCCATCCTCAAAACCATTAATCCTCCTCCAAACCATCCGTCCTCCTCCAAATCATCCATCCATCCTCCAAATCATCCATCCGTCCTCCAAACCATCCATCCTCCTCAAAATCATCCATCCGTCCTCCAAACCATCCGTCCTCCTCCAAATCATCCACCCATCCTCAAAACCATTAATCCTCCTCCAAACCATCCATTCTCCAAATCATCCATCCATCCTCCAAATCATCCATCTGTCCTCTAAACCATCCACCAATCCATCCTCCTCCAAACCATCCATCCATCCATCCTCCAAACCAACCATCCATCCATCCTCCAAACCATCCATCCATCCATCCATAAATCCATCCATCCATCCATCCATCCTCCAAACCATCCATCCATCCATCCTCCAAACCATCCATCCATCCTCCAAACCATCCATTCTCTGTCACGCCCTGACCTTAGAGATCCTTTATTCTCTATTTTGGGTTAGGTCGGGGTGTGACTAGGGTGGGCATTCTAGTTTATTTATTTCCAGGTTGGCTTGGTATGGTTCCCAATCAGGCAGCTGTCTATCGTTGTCTCTGATTGGGGATCATATTTAGGCAGCCTTTTCCCACCTGTTTGGTGTGGGATCTTGTCTATGTATAGTTGCCTGCGAGCACTACATTAGCTTCACGTTTCGGTTTGCGCTTGATTGTTTTCTGTGAGTTTCATTTAAATAAACATGTGGAACTCTACGCACGCTGCGCCTTGGTCCGTTTATTACAACAACGATCGTGACATTCTCCTCCAAACCATCCATCCTCCTCATGTTCCTCCTCATGTTCTCTATCAGCCAGTTCTGTCCTGCAACTTCTTATCACACAGCGTACAATATTTAATCATCTGTACTGTGATCAAGGAACACTTTGGAAACTATTATTTTAATAAAGTATTAGTGCTCTGGGAATACAATGTACACTGAGTGTACAAAACATTAAGAATGACCTAATATTGAGTTGCGCCCCCCCCCCCCCCCCCTCCAATGTTTCCCACAGTTGTGTTAATTGACTGGATGTCCTTTGGGTGGTGGATTGTTCTTGATTCACACGGGAAACTGTTGAGCATGAAAAACCCAGCAGCGTTGCAGTTCTTGACACAAACCGGTGCACCTGGCACCTACTGCAATACCCCGTTCAAAAAAATCTCACTCAGCTGATATGTTTAACATTTTAAATCTGAACAGTGCCTTTCAGTAGTTTCATTCTCTCAGTAATATGACAGCAGTGTCTTTCTGCAATAAAGTTTGAACCTCATTGCACTGTTATAGTCCTAAAGAAGCCAGAGTTGTTTTTACATGTGTGCTGTACCCTCCTTTCCCCAGATTTCTACAGCTCTCCCGGGACTAGAAACGCTTGGGGTTTGTGTGCGAGAAGTACAACCGTGCTTTTTCCATGACTCTAGTGGACCACAGGCTCCAGGTTCAGCTTCCTGTAGCTCATATGAGAGAGAGAGAGAGAGAGAGAGAGAGAGAGAGAGAGAGAGAGAGAGAGAGAGAGAGAGAGAGAGAGAGAGAGAGAGAGAGAGAGAGAGAGAGAGAGAGAGAGAGAGAGAGAGAGAGAGAGAGAGAGAGAGAGAGAGAGAGAGATATCTGTGGTTACCGTAAAATGTTTCCTATTGTCATCTGATATGTTTCAGAGCCTAAAATGAAAAGATGATACCATTGAAATGCAACTGAATCTTTCATCTCGGATTCCTCCTCAGCAAATCAAAGGCTTTTATTGTGGAGGTTTGATGTGTGTTAAATCAATGTGAAACCTTGAGGCGCGGGGGCACCTAGCTATCGTCTGCATGAGTTGAGTCTGCAGAGAGTATCCCAGCCGTTTCCATGGTCACCACTGGAACCGATCACGCCTATGTGAAATAAATGTATTTTTCTCTGAAAAAGCACAGAAATTTATTGGGCTGTGTGTCAGACTACAGCAGGCAACATAACTCATGCGGCGCTGGGTGACTCTGTGCTGGCTCACTAGGACCATATTTTCTACTCTCACATTAGGCCTGAGGCCTTTCATGACCATTCTGGACTGTCAATCATGGGGGTCAACTTTCTCTTCTACAGGGTTGATTGATAGGCTATTTTGTTCTTCACACTGAAATATATCAATCAGTAGAATCATCACAAATGCTTCTCCTCATCTCTCCCTTCTTATGATAATACATTTTACTGCACTGTCAGCCTGTCAGCATTGTTGGACTGTGCTTTAGTTGATGATAGCAGAATGAAACACTAAACTTTCTAGTGAAAATATCTTAGTGATGACATGCTGTGTGTCTGGAATGCAAATCCCCTCAGGACAGTGTCATGCCAAGGTTGTCTGGATGTATAAACTTGACTATGATTTAATCAAAGTGATTTGGAAGTAAAGTCTCTGAAACTGACATAGACTAGCACACTCTGTTGGCATAATTTATATAGATACATTTTGGAAAGTCCATCTAAATCATATTGGTACCTGGATCCTGTCCTTGCATTTCAAAGCTGTGTTGAGACAATGACCTATCAGTGACCCTGCTCAGATAATCCCCACCATTGTGACACTGAGTTGTCTAGTGCTACTGCAAATGCCCGTTTTCTCAGGGGTGTTGACAGTCATACTGTAAGTAACCTATTTTATGTTCCTCTAAATGCATCTGTCAATCCTACAGCTATTGTCAGCAGTAATCATGTGCTGATGAACCTGAGTTATACTGTTAGCACTGAGACGTTTTATCCTAGTAGGAAGCCACTGTGAGCAGTGCAACCTGCACTATCAGCTCAAACATAAATATCACAAATTTCCGGTCACAACTTGCAGACTTGTTTACGTGTTGATGTGCGTTTTGTGCGTTTTGTTGCCAACCTTACTTTGCTACCTGACAACTTTACGGTTTTTACTTTTTAATTACCATTTATATTTTTGGTTTTTCCTTCACTCAACTTTTTTTCATTCAACTTTTCACTCCGGACGCTTTATCTGGACGTGGTTCGTCAGGACCTCCAACAGCCGAAGCCAAGTAGTAACATTAACATGATGCCTTCTAATTGCAGTCGCTGTACTCATAATATCCAGAAGAACGATCGCCTTACGGCGAAGATAGCTGTGTTGCAAGCCCAGCTTCAGACGCAATCGTTAGGCAAGGGTCATTTCAGTGTAGGAAAGGATGAAACAGCGTCTGTGCCACCAGTAAGTACAGATAGTAACGTTAGTATAAATCCCCTCGCACAGTCCCTGCAGCTGTACAACTTTCTCATGGTTTCTGGAGGGAAATGCTGTAGGAATGCTCAACCGGTGTCGCTCATTCAGCTGACAGAAACTTTCAACCCTTTTCCCCATTAAGCAGCGGGTCGGAGTCAGAGGCCGAGTCTTCTCTGGTCTCTACTCCTCCCGTTACGGGGTCTGAGACGCCGAAGCTTCCCACCATTAGCTCTGACAAATTGAAAACCCTAGTCATTGGTGACTCCATTACCCGCAGTATTAGACTTAAAACGAATCATCCAGCGATCATACACTGTTTACCAGGGGGCAGGGCTACTGACGTTAAGGCTAATCTGAAGATGGTGCTGGCTAAAGCTAAAACTGGCGAGTGTAGAGAGTATAGAGATATTGTTATCCATGTCGGCACCAACGATGTTAGGATGAAACAGCCAGAGGTCTCCTAGTGCAACATAGCTTCAGCGTGTAAATCAGCTAGAAAGATGTGTTGGCATCGAGTAATTGTCTCTGGCCCCCTCCCAGTTAAGGGGAGTGATGAGTGCTACAGCAGAGTCTCACAACTCAATCGCTGGTTGAAAATTGTTTTCTGCCCCTCCCAAAAGATAGAATTTGTAGATAATTGGCCCTCTTTCTGGGACTCACCCACAAACAGGACCAAGCCTGGCCTGCTGAGGAGTGACGGACTCCATCCTAGCTGCAGGGGTACTCTCATCTGATCTACCAACATAGACAGGGCTCTAACTCCTCTAGCAAAACTAAACATGGCGGTGTTCGCCTGAGAAATCTCACTAGGATAAAGACCTCCTCCATTCCTGTCATTATTGAAAGAGATTGTGATACCTCACATCTCAAAATAGGGCTACTTAATGTTAGATCCCTTACTTCAAAGGCAATTATAGTCAATTAACTAATCACTGATCATAATCTTGATGTGATTGGCCTGACTGAAACATGGCTTAAGCCTGATGAATTGACTGTGTTAAATGAGGCCTCACCTCCTGGTTACACTAGTGACCATATCCCCCGTGCATCCCGCAAAGGCGGAGGTGTTGCTAACATTTACGATAGCAAATTTTAATTTACCAACAAAAAAAAGACGTTTTCGTCTTTTGAGCTTCTAGTCATGAAATCTATGCAGCCTACTCAATCACTTTTTATAGCTACTGTTTACAGGCCTCCTGGGCCTTGTACATCGTTCCTCATTGAGTTACCTGAATTCCTATCGGACCTTGTTGTCATAGCAGATAATATTCACATTTTTGGTGACTTTAATATTCACATGGAAAAGTCCACAGACCCACTCCAATAGGCTTTCGGAGCCATCATCGACTCAGTGGGTTTTGTCCAACATGTCTCTGGACCTACTCACTGTCACAGTCATACTCTGGACCTAGTTTTGTCCAATGGAATAAATGTTATGGATCTTAATGTTTTTCCTCATAATCCTGGACTATCGGACCACCATTTTATTACGTTTGCAATTGCAACAAATAATCTGCTAAATCTGCTAAATTCACAGACAACACAAAGATTCCTTGATGCCCTTCCAGACTCCCTCTGCCTACCCAAGGACGTCAGAGGACAAAAATGAGTTAACCACCTAACTGAGGGACTCAATTTAACCTTGCACAATACCCTAGATGCAGTTGGACCCCTAAAAACTAAAAACATTTCCCACAAGAAACTAGCTCCCTGGTATCCAGAAAATACCCGAGCTCTGAAGCAAGCTTCCAGAAAATTGGAACAAAAATGGCGCCACACCAAACTGGAAGTCTTCCAACTAGCTTGGAAAGACAGTACCGTGCAGTATCGAAGAGCCCTTACTGCTGCTCGATCATCCTATTTTTCCAACTTATTTGACGAAAATAAGTACAATCCGAAATGTATTTTTGATACTGTCGCAAAGCTACAGTAACTAAAAAGCGTCATTCCCCAAGAGAGGATGGCTTTCACTTCAGCAGTAATAAATTCATGAACTTCTTTGAGGAAAAGATCATGATTAATAGAAAGCAAATTACGGACTCCTCTTTAAATCTGCATATTCCTTCAAAGCTCAGTTTTCCTGAGTCTGCACAACTCTGCCAGGACCTAGGATCAAGAGAGACACTCAAGTGTTTTAGTACTTTATCTCTGTTTCAAGGACAGCTTTTTTCCATCTACGTAACATTTCAAAAATCAGAAACTTTCTGTTTAAAAATGCAGAAAAATGTATCCATGCTTTTGTTACTTCTAGGTTAGACTACTGCAATGCTCTACTTTCCGGCTACCCGGATAAAGCATTAAACAAACTTCAGTTAGTGCTAAATATGGCTGCTAGAATCATGACTAGAACCAAAAAAATTGATCATATTACTCCAGTGCTAGCCTCCCTACACTGGCTTCCTGTCAAGGCAAGGGCTGATATCAAGGTTTTACTGCTAACCTACAAAGCATTACATGGGCCGAATACTTTCGCAAGGCACTGTATCTCTCTGATTTGGTCCTGCCGTACATACCTACACATACTCTACGGTCACAAGACGCAGGCCTCCTAATTGTCCCTAGAATTTCTAAGCAAACAGCTGGAGGCAGGGCTTTCTCCTATAGAGCTCCACTTTTATGGAATGGTATGCCTACCCATGTGAGAGATGCAAACTCGGTCTCAACCTTTATGTATTTACAGAAGACTAATCTCTTCAGTGGTTCACATGATTGAGTGTAGTCTGGCCCAGGAGTGTGAAGGTGAACGGAAAGGCTCTGGAGCAACAAACTGCCCTTGCTGTCTCTGCCTGGCCGGGTCCACTCTTTTCACTGGGATTCTCTGCCTCTAACCCTATTACAGGGACTGAGTTACTGGCTTATTGGTGCTCTTTCATGCCGTCCCTAGGAGGGGTGCGTCACTTGAGTGGGTTGAGTCACTGATGTGATCTTCCTGTCTGGGTTGGCACCCCCCTTGGGTTGTGCCGTGGCGGAGATCTTTGTGGGCTATACTCGGCCTTGTCTCAGGATGGTAAGTTGGTGGTTGAAGACATCCCTCTAGTGGTGTGGGGGCTGTACTTTGGCTATAACCTATAAGGTTATATCCTTCCTGTTTGGCCCTGTCCGGGGGTATCATCGGATGGGGCCACAGTGTCTCCTGACCCCTCCTGTCTCAGCCTCAGTAGTTTATGTGTCGAGGGGCTAGGGTCAGTTTGTTATATCTGGAGTACTTCTCCTGTCTCATCCAGTGTCCTGTGTGAATTTAAGTATGCTCTCTCTAATTCTCTCTTTCTTTCTCTCTCTCGGAGGACCTGAGCCCTAGGACCATGCCTCAGGACTACCTGGCATGATGACTTCTTGCTGTCTCCAGTCCACCTGGCTGTGCTGCTGTTCCAGTTTCAACTGTTCTGCCTGCGGCTATGGAATCCTGACCTGTTCACCAGACCTATTATTTGACCATGCTGGTAATTTATGAACATTTGAACATCTTGGCCATGTTCTGTTATAATCTCCACCCGGCACAGCCAGAAGAGGACTGGCCACCCCTCATAGCCTGGTTCCTCTCTAGGTTTCTTCCTAGGTTTTGACCTTTCTATGGAGTTTTTCCTAGCCAACGTGCTTCAACACCTGCATTGCTTGCTGTTTGGGGTTTTAGGCTGGGTTTCTGTACAGCACTTTGAGATTACAGCTGATGTACGAAGGGCTATATAAATAAATGTTATTTTATTTTGATTTGATTGTCATGTCTACCTCTGATAAGCCTCCCAGTAAAGCAATAAAACTATCAAGAATCCCAGAAATGTGCAAGAAATAGCCTACCCTATACTACATATGTAGCCCAAAAAACAAGGTTCATGAAATCGATAACTTGCTAGTAACAAATGACAATCATATTCTATCTCTGAAACTCACTTAGATAATTAATTTGATACAGTGGTAGCAATACATGGTTATAATATCTACAGAAGAGGCAGGAATGTAAATGGGGGAGGTGTTGCTGTTTATATTCAAAGTCATATTCCTGTAAAGCTTAGAGGATCTCATGTCAAATGCTGTTGAAGTAATATGGCTACTGGTTCATCTGCCTCACTTAAATCCCATTTGTGTGGGAGCTGCTATAGACCACGAAGTGCTATCAGTAAGTATCTGGGTAATATGTGTGAAATGCATGATAATGTACAGTATATGATCTCAACAGAGAGGTATATTTCCTTGGGGACCTAATATTGACTGGCGTAACCAGTGCCTGCCACCTGGTTCAGGTTATCAGTCAACCTACCAGGGTATTTACAAACAGAACAGGAACTAAATCATCCACTTCCATTGACCACATCTTTACTAATGCTGCTTTTACACCTGCATTGCTTGCTGTTTGGGGTTTTAGGCTGGGTTTCTGTACAGCACTTTGTGACATCAGCCGATGTAAGAAGAGCTTTGATTGATTGATTGATCTGCTCTAAGGCAGTATCCAAATCCATCAAATGTCTGATAATAATATAATAGACATAACTAGGAAAACCAAAGTTCCAAAGGCTGGGCCTAATATAGTTTATAAGAGGTCATACAAGAGAATTTGTAGTGATTCCTGTGTTTAAGATGTAAATAATATTTGCTGGTATGTGGTGTGTAATGAGGATCAAACAGATGCTGCACTTGACACATTTATGAAATGGCTTATTCCAGTTACGAATAAGCACACACCATTAAGAAAATGACTGTAAAAACAGTTAAATCCCTGTGGATTGATAAGGAATTCAATCATTTTATGGTTGAGCGAGATGTCGCAAAAGGAATGGCAAATAAGTCTGGCTGCACAACCGATTGACAAATAAATAAATGGATAAATCATGTCACTAAACTTAACAAAAAAAAGAAACTGTACTATGAAACAAAGATAAATTATATAACATATCAGGTATGAAGGTAAGACTCAGATGCAGACCATGTTGAATAAACAATATGTTTAATATTGCCACAGAGGCAGGCAATTGTGATAATGTTGCGTCTAGGTGTTAGGTGTAGGAGTCAGGCGCAGGAGAGCAAGGATGCCTGAGAAGCATGTTTTAATAAGAAAGTTCACCAACACAGGAATGGCACAATCGAAAAAGGTACAACGCCGTCGACAACAGCGAACCCGTACAAATGCACGGAGGAACAAACAAAGTTCCGACAATCACACACTTAAGAATCCGTGAAAACAAATAACGGCATAACCTCACCAAGCACAGCAGAGGTCTGAAATTCAGAAGGGGGCAAAGGTACAGGTTGGCAGGCAGGCTCAGTGTCAGGCGGAGTGGTCAGGCAGTTGGGCTCGGAGTCAAGACAGGCAAAGGTTAAAACCAGGAGGGCGAAAAAAGAGAGACTGGAAAAAGCAGGAGCTGAGCCACAAAATGCTGGTTGACTTGAACAAACAAGACAAACTGGCAACAGACAAACAGAGAACACAGGTATAAATACACAGGGGATAATGGTGAAGATGGGCGACACCTGGAGGGGTGTGGAGACAATCACAAGACAGGTGAAATAGATCAGGGTGGGACAATAAAGAATGATAGTAAAAAGCTTTGGAGCTCCTTAAATGACATTTTGGACAAAAAGGCGAACTCGGCTCCATCATTCATTGAATCAGATGGCTCATTCATCACAAAGCCCACAAAACGACTTTATAGATTTTTTTATGGGGCAAGATTAGCAAACTTAGGCATGATTGACAACAACAAATTCTGAACATACTGTACACATCCATAACTGACCAAATGATGAAAGGCAAGCGCTGTGATTTTGAATTCTGTAAAGTGAGTGCGAAACAATGACAAGGCAGCTGGGTCTGACAACTTGGATTGAAAAGGACTGAGGATGATAGTGGACTATACTACCGATCCTATTTGTCACCTCTTCAATCTAAGCCTACAGGAAAGTGAATCTCACTCAGACCTGGAGGGAAGCAAAAGTCCTTCCGTTACTCAAAAATAACAAAGCCCCCTTTACTGGCTCAAACAGCTGACCAATCAGCATGTTACCAACCCTTAGTAAACTTTTGGGAAAAGTTGTATTTGACCAGATACAATGCTATTTCACAGTAAACAAATTAACAACTAACATTCAGCATGCTTATAGGGAAGGGCATTCAACATAGATGACTGATGACTGATAATTGTCTCTCCTGGCTCAGGGTGGAGGAGAGATTGACTGCATCACTGCTTGTCTTTGGAAGTGGTATTGACATGTTGAAATTACGAGCTGTTTAAGTGACTAGCGCACAGCTCAGACACCCATACATACCCCACAAGACATTCCACCAGAGGTCTCTTCACATTCCCCAAGTCCAGAACAGACTCTGGAAAACACTCATTACTACATAGAGTCGTGACTACACAGAACTCTATTCCACATCATGTAACTCAGTCAAGAAGTAAAATCTTATTTAAAAACAGACCATATGGAACAGCGCAGACTTTGAAGAGACACACACACACACACACACACACTCGCACAGCATTCTCAAACACATGCTAACACACACACACATTTTCATATTGTTATTTTTCTGTTTTATTGATTTTGTATTGTAGATATTTTATGGTAGAGTAGTGTGTACTAATGTGTTGTGTTGTGTTGTATTGAATGAAAATACAAATAGAGAGCCTAGCTCTGCTCATGATAGGAGAAAAGTTGTTTCTTTGTTAAAAATGTGGTCATTATGCAGACATAGTTATTCTGCCCTCGCTAAAGAGTCCACTTCTTAGGCTTAGCAGATAGATAAACTAGGTACAGCTGCTGTAGTGTTGAAGGATGATTTATTTCCACTGTTTCGTAAGTACAGTAATAGTGACTGAAACGAGTACAAATTAAATATATGTATAGTCCAGAAACTAGGTCAGGAAATGCCTTAAAAAGCAGCCAGTTACACTACAGATCACGTTTCCATCTACAGTAGTGGCCAAAAGTTTTGAGAATGACACAAATATTTAATTTTCACAAAGTTTCACAAACATGAAGTTGATGCAAAGAGTCAATATTTGCAGTGTTGACCCTTCTTTTTCAAGACCTCTGCAATCCGCCCTGGCATGCTGTCAATTAACTTCTGGGCCACATCCTGACTGATGGCAGCCCATTCTTGCATAATCAATGCTTGGAGTTTGTCAGAATTTGTGGGTTTTGCCTCCCAGGTGGTGCAGTGGTTAAGGCCATTGTACTGCAGTGCCAGCTGTGCCACCAGAGACTCTGGGTTCGCGCCCAGGCTCTGTCGTAACCGGCCGCGACCGGGAGGTCCGTGGGGCAACGCACAATTGGCCTAGCGTCGGTTAGGGAGGGTTTGGCCGGAAGGAAAATCCTTGTCTCATCGCGCACCAGCGACTCCTGTGGCGGGCCGAGCGCAGTGCATGCTAACCAAGGTTGCCAGGTGCACGGTGTTTCCTCCGACACATTGGTGCGGCTGGCTTCCGGGTTGGATGGCGCTGTGTTAAGAAGCAGTGCGGCTTGGTTGGGTTGTGTATCGGAAGACGCATGACTTTCAACCTTCGTCTCTCCTGAGCCCGTACAGGAGTTGTAGCGATGAGACAAGATAGTAGCTACTAAACAATTGGATACCATGAAATTGTGGAGAAAAAGGGGGTAAAAAATCATTACAATTTTTTTTTTTTAAATAAAGAATTTGTGTGTTTTTGTTTGTCCACCCGCCTCTTGAAGATTGACCACAAGTTCTCAATAACATTAAGGTCTGAGGAGTTTCCTGGCCATGGACCCAAAATATCGATGTTTTGTTCCCCGAGCCACTTAGTTATCACTTTTGCCTTATGGCAAGGTGCTCCATCATGCTGGAAAATGCATTGTTATTCACCAAACTGTTCCTGGATGGTTAGGAGAAGTTGCTCTCGGAGGATGTGTTGGTACCATTCTTCATTTATGGCTGTGTCTTTAGGCTAAATTGTGAGTGAGTCCACTCCCTTAGCTGAGAAGCAACCCCACACATGAATGGTCTCAGGATGCTTTACTGTTGGCATGACACAGGACTGATGGTAGCGCTCATCTGGTCTTCTCTGGACAAGCTTTTTTCCGGATGCCCCAAACAATCGGAAAGGGGATTCATCAGAGAAAATGACTTTACCCAAGTCCTCAGCAGTCAAATCCCTGTACCTTTTGCAGAATATCAGCCTCCAGTTTTTCCTGGAGAGAAGTGGCTTCTTTGCTGACCTTCTTGGCACCAGGCCATCCTCCAAAAGTCTTCGCCTCACTGTGCGTGCAAATGCACTCACACCGGCCTGCTGCCGTTCCTGAGCAAGCTCTGTACTGGTGGTGCCCTGATCCCGCAGCTGAATCAACTTTAGGAGACGGTCCTGGTGCTTGCTGGACTTTCTTGGGCGCCCTGAAGCCTTCTTCACAACAATTTAACGTCTCTCCTTGAAGTTCTTGATGATCAGATAAATGGTTGATTTAGGTGCAATCTTACTGGCAGCAATATCCTTGCCTGTGAAGCCCTTTTTGTGCAAAGCAATGATGACGGCACGTGTTTCCTTGCAGGGAACCATGATTGACAGAGGAAGAACAATGATTCCAAACACCACCTCCTTTTGAAGCTTCCAGTCTGTTTTTCGAACTCAATCAGCATGACAGAGTGATCTCCAGCCTTGTCCTCGTCAACACTCACACCTGTGTTAACGAGAGAATCACTGACATGATGTCAGCTGGTCCTTTTGTGGCAGGGCTGAAATGCAGTGGAAATTATTTTGGATTATTCAGTTAATTTACATGGCAAAGAGGGACTTTGCAATTAATTGCAATTCATCTGATCACTCTTCATAACATTATGGAGTATATGCAAATTGCCATCATACAAACTGAGGCAGCAGACTTTGTGAAAATTAATATTTGTGTCATTCTCAAAACCTTTGGCTACGACTGTACAGTTCATTTTATTTGAGAGTCTGTTCGCTTTGGTGGCCTTTAAAGACTGGGTCATTGCCAGAATAACAGGGAATATTATATGAACATTAAATTTATTTATGTGTGGCCTGAAATATCTCAGCTTGCAGAGAAAGGGGAGAGAGAGAGAGGAAGAGAGAGAGAGACAGAAAGAGAGAGAGAGAGAGACAGAGAGAGAGAGAGAGAGAGAGAGAGAGAGAGAGAGATAAAGAAGGAGGGGAAGGGAGAGATTTGAGATTAACAGTGGTGCTAGCTCTTTGTATAGTTAATGTTTTCAGATGTGGGAGACAGAGAAGATATTTATGGATTTGGTGAAATTCTCTGGGGGAATGAAGAAACAGAGGTAAATGTCTCAGCATTATACAGAGGGAAGGGTAACTCCACAACAAGAGCCCAGCCATGTGACTGTGAAAGTAGCCAGAAGAATCAGTCTCAGCCCTAGGGGGCCTGATTCAATGCAATGTTCATTTCAGTCAGAGAAAATTATATTTGTTATTTGGAATTTATGCATTAAAACATCATGCACACTGCCAGCAGTCTACTTGACCATGGGATGTGCTCAGGCATTTCTCATTCCGCTGTAGCACAATGGTCCACTTGGGTAGACAAACCTAGTCGATGTCCAAACCCAACAATAAGTAATTCATAGTTTTTAACTGAAATTGTACTGAACATCTTGCATTTTTTCATACCTGAGCTGTAAATATACCCCACCCCCCACATCATCTAAAGTCTGAGTACGCCAACATGTATTCTTCAAATCTGTGTATACTTACTGCTTTTATAGAACATGCATGGAAGGAGACCCTCGCTGTGTACTGTATGCGCAGTTGAAGTTGGAAGTTTACATATACTTAGGTAGGAGTCATTAAAACTCGTTTTTCAACCACTCCACAAATTTCTTCTATCAAACTATAGTTTTGGCAAGTCGGTTAGGACATCTACTTTGTGCATGACACAAGAAATTCTCCTAACAATTGTTTACAGACAGATTATTTCAGATTATCATTCACTGTATCACAATTCCAATGGGTCAGAAGTTAACATACACTAAATTGACTGTGCCTTTAAACAGCTTGGAAAATTCCAGAAAATTATGTCATGGCTTTAGAAGTTAATTGACATCATTTGAGTCAATTGGAGGTGTAACTGTGGCTGTATTTCAAGGCCTACCTTCAGACTCAGTGCCTCTTCGCTTGACATCATGGGAAAATCAAAATAAATCAACCAAGACATCAGAAAATAAATTGCAGACCTCAACAAGTCTGGTTCATCCTTGCGAGCAATTTTCAAACGCCTGAAGGTACCACGTGCATCTGTACAAACAATAGTACGCAAGTATAAACACCATGGGCCCACGCAGCTATCATACCGCTCAGGAAGGAGACGCATTCTGTCTCCTAGAGATGAACGTACTTTGGTGAGAAAAGTGCAAATCAACCTCAGAACAACTGCAAAGGACCTTGTGAAGATGCTGGAGGAAACAGGTACAAAAGTATCTGTACCCACAGTAAAATGAGTCCTATATCGACATAACCTGAAAGGCCGCTAAACAAGGAAGAAGACAACGCTCCAAAACCGCCATAAAAAGCCAGACTATGGTTTGCAACTGCACATGGAGACAAAGATCATACTTTTTGGAGAAATGTCCTCTGGTCTGATGATACAAAAATATAACTGTTTGGCCATAATTACCATCGATCTGTTTGGAGGAAAACGGGGATGCTTGCAAGCCGAAGAATACCATCCCAACCATGAAGCATTGGGGTGGCAGCATCTTGTTGTGGGGGTGCTTTGCTGCAGGAGGGACTGGTGCACTTCACAAAATAGATGGCATCATGAGGTAGGAAAAAAACATGTGCGAGCAAGGAGGCCTACAAACCTGACTCTGTTACACCAGCTCTGTCAGGAGGAATGGGCCAGAATTCACCCAACTTATTGTGGGAATTTTATGGAAGGCTACCTGAAACATTTGATCCAAGTTAAACAATTTAAAGGCAACGCTACCAAATACTAATTAAGTGTATGTAAACTTCTGACCCACTGGGAATGTGATGAAAGAAATAAAAGCTGAAATAAATCATTCTCTCTACTATTATTCTCACATTTCACATTCTTAAAATAAAGTGTTGATCCTAGCTGACCTAAGACAGGGACTTTTTACTAGGTTTAAATGTCAGGAATTGTGAAAAACTGAGTTTAAGTCTATGTAGGTGTATGTAAACTTCCGACTTCAACTGTATCTGTACTATATGTATGAGTACTGCAGAGGTTCCCAAACTAGGGGTCTCAATCCCATATGGGGTCGCCTGATATGAAAATGCGGTCGTGGGAGAATGATACAATTCCTGAAGAAAAATAAATATATACAACATAAAAAATGATATAATATCTCAAACTCATTGTAATGTGGTTAACCTTAAAAATCTAAATGAAAATGATTAATATCTAAAATATACAGTTCTACCAGAGAGACCCCTTAGGTCATGGGAAAAGGCCCCACTTGACCTTTGCACTTGAATCATTCCCATGGTGAATGGCTAGGCCCACTATGCTGTGAAACAACACACTATCGCAGCGACTTTGCCGGCAGCAATTGATTTGGATAAAACACTATGTAGGGAGGCAGAGAAACTTACATCAATACCTTTGTCAGATAACACTGTTAAACGAATGTATGCAAGAAGAAACTGACTGAACGACTCAAAAACGAATGTGTCTCCCTCTGCTATGTGGAGGCATTGTGTGATACACCGAGAGCCACTGGCAGCACAAGAGCTGAGCACAGAACTCTGCAGCAGGTAACTTCGATTGTAAACTACATCAAACCACATCCACTGCGCTCACACGCCTGTTCACAAAAACTATGTGGAGACATGGGATCAGAGCAGGACAATGTTCTATTTCACACCAAGGCCTGGTGGTTATCTAGTGGGAGTGTTGGAAATATTATTTGCATTGAGAGAGGAACTGTTGTCATTTACAATGGATGTAAAAAAATAAAATAACAGACTTGGTTGATTTTTTGTGTAATGAAAATAAAATGTCTTGTTGTCAATGTAACAGACATATTTGAGAAACTGAACGAACTGAACTCAAGCATGCAGGGGAAATACAAAATCATTCTACAGATGAGTGACCAAACGAGTGGATTCAGAGGAAATGATTCTTATTGGAGAGTCTTTCAAAAGCGAACCATGTCCCCTTCCCTAGGCAATGCATGTTTCTAACAGAGAACAGCATCAGTAACGGTTGGAAGAGCACACCTCCAACGGTTGGAAGAGCACTTTGGGGCCTACCAATCCATTTGATTGTGATTCTGGCATAAGTGAAATCGAACATCTGCCTGAGCTGTCATGTGACCGCATGCTGCAGACAACGCATTTCTGGGTCACTACGGTGGAGTTTTGGTTCCTGACTCAAAGGGAAGCATTAATGCCGCGCTCAAAACAACTGGGAACTTGGAAATCTCAGACTTCTGACTTCTTCTCTCAGGTTCCCAAGTCAACTGGGAACCTGAGAGAAGAAAACGAGCTCAGACTGGGAATTCCAACTCAGGAACTCAGGCCTCTTTCTAGAGCTCTGACTTTCTGACCTGAAGATCACTGACATCATGATTTTACCTCATATTTGTCATAGTTCCCAGTTTGAAAAGCACCATAAAACTAATGGTACTCTTCACCAGCTCATATCTGTGTGAATCTGGATTCAGTGCTCTCATCTGCATTGAAAACAAATATCAATCCAGGTTGAATTTGACAGCAGAGATGAGGTGCGCCGAGATCCACTCCTAACCGGGGTCAGTGTAGAGAGATGTGGTGCAGGGAGGTGGTCCAGTATCTCCGGAGGCCTCTGCAGCATCCCTCCACTCTGACAGCATGGCTGTTGGAAGTAGACACAGCTGGAAATTAGCTCTGTAGTGGTGGGGGAGCTGGTGGGGATTAGGCTCCACAGCTGGGTGTGTAAATGTGTTCATCTGAGGATCAGCTAGGGACTGATGGGCATGTGTTTGACATGATGAGACATTCCACTTCCTGCTGGTTGTTTAATACCTCTTGGTAGATTGGTTTCATGAAATAAAGGCATTTGTTAATGTATCTTGAGGCACCTTGAGTGTGATGGTCCAACACCAACCCCTTCCCTAAGGTAGATCCCTTGCTCCCTTTGATGAATGTGTTTTTATATGTCACTGTATTACTCAAACAAAATGTTTTTTTTGTGATTCACGTGGTGCATGAGTAATAAATTTTTATTTTAATGTATGGCTTCCTGCCTGGTGGCCTGTGAAGTTCACAGATAGATTCACAGATAGAGTGGAACCAGGCTGAGTCCTCTATGTTTCTTCCTAGATTCTGGCCTTTCTAGGGAGATTTTCCTATCCACTGTGCTTCTACACCTGCATTGCTTGATGTTTGTGGTTTTAGGCTGGGTTTCTGTACAGCACTTTGAGACATCAGCTGATGTAAGAAGGGCTTTATCAATTTGATTGATGGAGGACAGGTGAAACAGTACAGATGACAGTTGTAACCTTTTCGAAAGTACAATATCTAGGATAGGTTCTATCATGGGCATCTCGCTACTCTTTACCAGTTTCATAGAGGGAAGAATAGGAGGAGCAAGTATATTGTGTTTTTCATGAGGGGAGTGAGCAAAAGATTTTAACAGAGTATTTTTTGTCTCTTTAGAATGCTGAGGACAGTTCAACCACAACATCAAACATATCCCCAAGACAGATAACTGTGAGACAACAGTCCAGGATTAGCCAATACTCTCTGGGGTGCTGCTCCCAATAGAAACTGTCAGAGCTGCAGTGCCCAATAGAAACTGTCATCTTTCAGAAACCAAACCATCTTACATAGCAGTCTGGAGGTATAGACAGCTTTCAGAAACCAAACTAGACACGTATGCACGCATGCTTATACGTACGTACCTGCCTGCCTGCACACACACACACGCGCACACACACACACACACACACACACACACACACACACACACACACACACACACACACACACACACACACACACACACACACACACACACAATAGCTGTGCAACAACGCTCCCCATCCAACCTGATAGAGCCAGAGATGATCTGCAGAGAAGAATGGGAAAAACTGCCCAAATACAGGTGTGCCAAGCTCGTAGCATCATACAAACACACACACACACACACATTTTCGGACTTCAATCTCAATACTCATTACATGGCTCATTATCAATTTAATAGTCCAATAATATGCAAGGCTATTCTGTATTAACTAAGTCAGGCTGGGTCAAAGTAAAAATTTCTGCTTCTGAAAGGTCACATGACCCTCTGAAATTAAATCACAGATCAGAGGGAATTATATAATTTATGCAAAAATTATTTAAATGTGGAATTATTTCACAACTTGCAGAATAATTTGATGCAAAGCCCTCATCTCCATAACGTAACCAGGGTTATGTTTCAGCCATAGACAGAGGTATGCAACATGCCAGCTACAGTTGCATTTAAAAAATATTGAGCATCAGTAGCTAGATAAGTTTCCATTAACTTGCCAGTGATTTTTGGTTGACATTTAGAAAGTTTGTTTAGAAAAATAGATGCAACATTACAATGCGTTTCTATTTAAAAACATCTGCACTTCATAAAACCAAAAAATGGCAAATTGTGCATTAATAAATTGGTGACAGCCTGTATGCCTTCCCACCTATCTGTTTCATGTCTCAGATATCCCGCAAAATCCAGCATGGATAGAATGGAATAAATGTAGATCTAAAATAATTGGATTGTAAAACTTGCATCCAGCAAACCAGAAAAGCAATTCAAGCATTCTTAAGTCAGGACAATCCTTGTCCTGCAAAGAAACATAATTTTTTATATTTTAACATTTTTGTTTTGCAAGCAATAGGCGTTTAGAATTAAAATAGTGACATCCTTGGATCTGATTAATTTGATTCAATGCACTTCAATCTTTGAAGACTGCAACCATAGAAATACAATGTATTCATGTCTATTAATAAGTAATTGTCAACTTCCCGTCTGGTTATTTTGCTCTCAGCTCAATGTCAATTTTCACCCTATGTTTACGCTAGAGATTAGGCTACGGATTTTGAACAGAGAAAATAAAAAATAAAAATGCAACTGGGGCCATGACATCACATTTCCCCAGCTACCTTCAAAATTATTTGGCAATCCTAATCTTTTCGAAAAACACATTTTCCATCATCATTTGTCGCTTATAAGGAATGTTCGAAGTCCAGAGAAGACTAAAATCCTTAGTTATGCCGAGATCAATTTATTTATCCATTGATCACGACACACAAAAAAAAAAAAGTCTAAAAATAGGATTAGACGCATTGATGACTGGCGAGTGTAGAGAGTATAGGGATATTGTAATCCACGTCGGCATCAACGATGTCAGGATGAAACAGTCAGAGGTCACCAAGCGCAACATAGCTTCAGTGTGTAAATCAACTAGAAAGATGTGCCGGCATCGAGTAATTGTCTCTGGCCCCCTCCCAGTTAGGGGGAGTGATGAGCGCTGCAGCAGTCTCACAACTCAATCGCTGGTTGAAAATTGTTTTCTGCCCCTCCCAAAAGATAGAATTTGTAGATAATTGGCCCTCTTTCTGGGACTCACCCACAAACAGGACCAAGCCTGGCCTGCTGAGGAGTGACGGACTCCATCCTAGCTGGAGGGGTGCTCTCATCTTATCTATGATCATAGACAGGGCTCTAACTCCTCTAGCTCCACAATGAAATAGGGTGCAGGCCAGGCAGCAGGCTGTTAGCCAGCCTGCCAGCTTAGTGGAGTCTGCCACTAGCACAGTCAGTGGAGTCAGCTCAGCTATCACCATTGAAACCGTGTCTGTGCCTCGATCTAGGATGGGCAAAACTAAACATTGCGGTGTTCACTCCAGCAATCTCACTTTAATAAAGACCTCATCCATTCCTGTCATTATTGAAAGAGATTGTGATATCTCACATCTCAAAATAGGGCTACTTAATGTTAGATCCCTCACTTCCAAGGCAGTTATAGTCAATTAACTAATCACTGATCATAATCTTGATGCGATTGGCCTGACTGAAACACGGCTTCAGCCTGATGAATTTACTGTGTTAAATGAGGCCTCTCCTCCTAGTTACACTAGTGAATTTATCCCCCACGTATCCCGCAAAGGCGGAGGTGATGCTAACCTTTATGATAGCAAATTTCAATTTACAAGAAAAAGACAGCATTTTCGTCTTTTGAGCTTCTAGTCATGAAATCTATGCAGCCTACTGAATCACTTTTTATAGCGACTGTTTACAGGCCTCCTGGGTCATATACAGCGTTCCTCACTGTGTTCCCTGAATTCCTATCGGACCTTGTAGTCATGACAGATAATATAAAACATTTTGGTAACTTTAATATTCACATGGAAAAGTCCACACACCCAATTGAAAAGGCATTCGGAGCCATCATCAACTCAGTGGGTTTCATCCAACATGTCTCCAGACCTACTCACTGCCACAGTCATACTCTGGACCTAGTTTTGTCCTGTGGAAAAAATCTTAATATTTTTCCTCATAATCCTGGACTATCGGACCACCATTTGCAATCACAACATATAATCTGTTAAGACCCCAACTAGGATCATCAAATGCTGTGCTATAAATTCTCGGGCAACCCAAAGATTCTTTGATGCCCTTCCAGACTCCCTCCACCTACCCAAGAGTACGAAAATCGATTAACCACCTAACTGAGGAACTAAATCTAAATCTAACCTTGCGTAATACCCTAGATGTATTACGCACCCATAAAAACAAAAAAACATTTGTCATAAGAAACTTCCAGAAAATAAGAACCCTTAGGTTTGTGCCGTGGGGGAGACCTTCTTGGGCTATACTCGGCCTTGTCTCAGGGTAGTAAGTTGGTGGTTTGAAGATATCCCTCTAGTGGTGTGTAGCTGTGTTTTGGCAAAGTGGGTGGGGTTAGATTCACCGTAGGGATGGTGCCAGGTTTCCTCTAGACGTGATGCTTGGCATTCAGGCCAAAGAGTTCAATCTTGGTTTCCTCAGACCACAGAATCTTGTTCTCCTCAGACCAGAGAATCTTGTTCTCATGGTCTGAGAGTCTTGGGTGTCCTTTTGGAAAACTCCAAGTGGGCTGTCATGTGCCTTTTACTGAGGAGTGGCATCCGTCTGGCCACTCTACCATTTAAGGCCTGATTGGTGAAGTGCTGCAGAAGTAGTTGTCCTTCTGGAAGGTTCTCCCATCTCCACAGAGGAACTCTGGAGCTCTGTCAGAGTGACCATCGGGTTCTTGGTCACCTCCCTGACCAAGGCCCTTCTCCCCGATTGCTCAGTTTGGCCAGGTGGACAGTTCTAGGAAGAGTCTTGGTGGTTACAAACAGTGTTCTTGGGGACCTTCAATGCTTCAGAAATGTTTTGGTACCCTTCCCCAGATCTGTGCCTCTCGACCTCATGGCTTGGTTTTTGCTCTGACATGCACTGTCAACTGTGGGACCCTATATAGACAGGTGTGTGCCTTTCCAAATCATGTCCAATCAATTGAAATTACCACGGGTGGACTCCAAGTTGTAGAAACATCTCAAGGATGATCAACGGAAACAGGATGCACATGAGCTCAATTTCGAGTCTCATAGCAAAGGGTCTGAATACTTATCTAAATCAGATATTTCTGTCTTTTATTTCTGAAAACCTGTTCTCACTTTGCCATTATGCGGTATTGTGTAGATTTTTGAGAATGTTTATTTATTTAATCCATTTCAGAATAATGCTGTAACGTAACAAAATGTGGAAAAAGTCAAGGGGTCTGAATACTTTCCGAAGGCACTGCATGTAGCTCCATTCCGTTTCTTTTTTATCCTGGAAAAACTCCCCAGTCCTTATCGATTACAAGAATACCCATAACACGATGCAGCCACCACTATGCGTCAAAATATTGATAGTGGTACTCAGTAATGTGTTGTTTTGGATTTGCCCCAAATAAAACACTTTTTATTCATGACAAAAAGTGAATTGCTTTGCGCCATTTTTTGCAGTATTACTTTAGTGCCTTGTTGCAAATAGGATGCATGTTTTGGAATATTTGGATTCCTTCTTTTCAGGCTTCCTTCTTTTCACTCTGTCAATTAGGTTAGTTTTATGGAGTAACTACAATGTTTTATTTAATCCTAATTTTACCAGGTATGTTGACTGAGGACACATTCTCATTTACAGCAACAACCTGGGGAATAGTTACAGGGGAGGGAATGGGGGATGAATGAGCCAATTGGAAACGTGAGATGATTAGCTGGCCAGATGGTATGAGGGTCAGATTGGGAATTTAGTCAGGACACCGGGGTTAACACCCTAATGTTACGATAAGTGCCATGGGATCTTTAGTGACCACAGAGAGTCAGGACACACGTTTAATATCCCATCCGAAAGACAGCACCCTACACAGAGTAATGTCCCCAATCACTGCCCAGCACTCACTCCAGTTAGTGGGTGCATTATCAGGTATTGGAGCGCTGAGAGATGACGCACAACAACAGTTTCTACCACGAAACCATGATTCCAATAACCTCCGTGGTCGAAATAACTGTAAAGTACGTCGCCATCAACATGACTACCGCTACAATCGACCTGTTCGCTACGTTCCTGCACCCAACCCACAAAAAGTGTCAGAGCACAAGAGTAACAAAGGGTTGAAGGGTGATCAAAACGTAGACCAATGTTCTCCAGAAGTTCCACTACGGGAAGAACTAAAGCGAGAAACATTTGAGAAAAGTGTAAAAGATAAGTCACAAGGACTAGACGGGGAATTACCGGACACCAAGTCTGCAGGAATTAACACCCATAGCAAGGACGTTAAAGTTCAAATTTCTCCCGCTCTCTTTCAAGACCCTATCCAGGGCTCGCTTGATCAAGAAACAAGCCCCCGGGGCTTTGTCTATAGACTCTGATACAAAGGTTGCAAAGAAAAAGGTCAAAAGCCAAGCCCACTCAACATCGGAAAAGTCAATCTGCTTCCACCTTGAATAGAAATGGCACATCACGTTGTTGCGAACGACCACTCCTCTTTGTGGGGAATATGTCCACTAACCACGAATCTAAACGGCCATACCTGGAAACAGTCCTGGAGGACTGCTTAACTTGTCATGCGCTAATTGATTCGGGTGCGGCAATATCACTCATCTCTCAAACATTGTTTGATGATCTCAAAAGGGCTTTGAAGCCAACTAAACGTTGGTTAGAAGTGGAACGATGCGACACTACTCTTCGAGGGGTCACTCAGACTACCTCGCCTCTCACATTGAGAGTCATGCTGAAACTACACTTCAAGGACGTATCGCTCATTCACCCTGTGTATGTTACCAGCCTCAAAACTGTACCCCTGCTACTTGGAGAAGACTTAATGGATCGGTTACTCCCATTGATGAATTGGAAAACCAACCAGGTATGGTCACAGGCCACAGTGCCTTCTACACTGTCTTCCCCTAACGCTAGCTGCAATGCAGTCATTCACGAGGGGTATCTGTCAAAAGCACCCCTTGGGAAAAAGATGTTTAGAAACCTCTTTGGGCAGAATCCGATCCAGGGAGATATTACGATATCTCGACACATTCCATCAGCCAAAGTGACTGACCATTCTTTTCATGATTTCGAGCCAGCTGTCTCTGTGAATAAGCAACTTCCCTCCTCCTTGTAGTCGTGCAATACGGTAGTTGAGCTGAACTCCTCTTGCCCTTCGGACACTTCCGCAAGCACTGCGGCCTTCTCAGCAAGAAAAACATTGATGCGCAGAGTATACTCTGCTTCCGATGATACGCCTTCCGCTTTGTTGGGGACTGTCACCCCTTACAATGACACTAATGGCATCAGTCCAGCAACTGCCCCGATTACTCCCACTGGTGAAACACTTTGCGATATCACAGACAGATATCCTCGTCTCAGTTCGCAGGTACTGAAGAGGTTGCCACACGCGGATGTGGTGGTGACTGACATGCCTCGACAGCCACTGAGCGTTTTGAAGCACAAACACCAGGAGATTTGGTTGAAAGGTTACAGCCATTCTCATAACAACGCGGCCGCTGACAACTCGTACATAGGGTCCGACCTTTTTGTTTGCACCAACACCACCCGCTAGTGGGGGGGTCCCGAGACACAAAGGGGGGGAATAGTAGCCTAGTGTCACACCCTGACCTTAGTTATCTCTGTTTTCGTTATTATTTTGGTTAGGTCAGGGTGTGACGAGGGTGGGTATGCTTGTTTTTTTTTGTCTAGGGTTTTTGTATATCTAGTGGTTTTGTAAGTCTAGGTAATTGTATGTCTATGGTGGCCTGAATTGGTTCCCAATTAGAGGCAGCTGTTTATCATTGTCTCTGATTTGGGGATCCTATTTAGGTTTACATTTTCCCTTTTGGTTTCGTGGGTTCTTGTCTATGTGTAGTTGCCTGTCAGCACTAGTTTTGTATAGCGTCACGGTCATTTTGTTAGTTTGTTCAGTGTTCTTTCTTCATTAAAAGAAGAATGTATGCATATGACGCTGCGCCTTAGTCTCCTCCTTACGACGGACGTGATACCCATGATGAGTCTCATGGAGGCCGATGGGGGGGTTGAGACTACGGACAACACCGTATGAGGCCGCTAGAGCATAAATCAAATCTAGTTGTAAACTCCCCTATGAGAACAGTGAGGAGCAGACAGACCCCTAGACTGGGATTATCTTAGAACACATATAAGATAGTACTGAGGTGTACCACACTGGTCGTAAAAGAAGTCCAGTGGACTTGTCCACCTCCAAAACAAATGGCAACAATAATCATTTCTTGCCATGTGTAGTTTCAACTACAATACAACTTGTAATATGCTCCAATCATGTGTTCCGGTAGTATAATATTTCAGAATAAATCGGTAGGATAACTGGTCCCTTTGAGCACCAGTACCAATACCAGCGACAGTCAGTCTAGCTACAATCAGTAAGAAGGTTAGAGACCTAACCAATCAAATTACCCTTGACAACAGCGACATAGAGTGACTCAGAGTGCAACACGTGGAAGGGAATCTCCAGTGCACTCTTCCAATGGTTAACACACATGTCACTAATATATAGAATCCTCCATTCAGGAGTAAAATAACAGCCTTAGTAAAGTTGAACATTTACTTCTAGGCCTTTGACTCTACAGCACTCACCAGTTTTTCCCAGAAGTCCATAGGTCATCCCTGTAGACTGCCCAAAACTAGTGCCTTACAGCTGGAAACTTATCATATAGTTATCAACTTAGGATAGTGCCTAAGCAACACACCACGTAGGAAAACCCTAGATATGGCATTATAGACAATGCCATGATACTCACACTCGTGAATCCAGCCAACATGTCAGATTTTAAAACGGCTTTTCGGCGAAAGCATAAGAAGCTATTATCTGATGATAGCACAACAGTAAACAAAGAGGGTAGCATATTTCAACCCTGCAGGCGCTATACAAAACGCAGAAATAAAATATAAAACATGCCTTACCTTTGACAAGCTTCTTCTGTTGGCACTCCAATATGTCCCATAAACATCACAATTGGTCCTTTTGTTCGATTAATTCCGTCGATGTATATCCAAAATGTCCATTTATTTGGCGCGTTTGATCCAGAAAAAAAACAGCTTCCAAATTGCGCAACGTCACTACAAAATATTTCAAAAGTTGCCTGTAAACTTTGCCAAAACATTTCAAACTACTTTTGTAATACAACTTTAGGTATTTTTAAACTTTAATAATCGATCAAATTGAAGACGGGTCTATCTGTGTTCAATACAGGAAGACAACAAACCAAGCTACTTTTCAAGTCTTGCACAACTCTCAACAGTGTTACGCAGTTCCTAGATGGCCGTACTTCTTCATTGCACAAAGGAATAACCTCAACCAAATTCCAAAGACTGGTGACATCCAGTGGAAACGGTAGGAACTGAAAGCAAGTTCCTAAGAAATATCGTTTCCCAATGAGAACTCTGAACAGACAGAGACCTAAAAAAAAAAAAAAATCTGAAAGGTTTGTCCTCTGGGTTTTGCCTGCGACATAAGTTCTGTTATGCTCACAAACATGATTCAAACAGTTTTTGAAACTTCAGAGTGTTTTCTATCCAAATATACTAATAATATGCATATCTTATATTCTTGGCATGAGTAGCAGGAAGTTGAAAATGCTGCCCCCTATACCTTAAGAAGTTAATGAAGGAAACTCCAATTCCCTTTTGAGTTAAATCAGAGGACCGCCCATGAGCCCAGTTCGGACCTGGCGTCATGAGACGGCCTTTTTCTGCTCTCCCAAATTAAACCTCCACTTTGAGAATTTCTCAACAGACCATGTTTCCCTTAATTACGAGAGGACTAAGGTTGCAGACCAGCTTACCTCGAAAACGAGAGGGCTAAGGTTTGAGTAGTTGGCTGAATCTTTTAACCATACCACGTGGTTAAACTCTTAGACTACCGACAGAATAGGAACAAGTCTTTGATAGTAATTACTAGTCTGCAGCTAGGAATTTGGTATCATTGAATTCGAAGACCAACAACCGCCAAAACATTTATCCATAACGACATGAATGAATGTCACTCTGAACTATCCATTCTAACAATGCCAGAGAGGGCAGACAAACTCTCCAACAGAAACAAACTTTTCAACAGACACCCCGACGACACACTGAACGTAAATATATATATAATGATTGCAATTGTTCCCGAATGAGTGAGCGTTCATGGGCAAAGGATTAGCATTTCAATTGTTATAATTATCAACTGTGTGTTGTCTTATCTCAGTCGACCCCCACTTCCCTTTTGTACACCAAGCCACGATGCCGGTTTATCCCACTAGGGAAACTCCGTTATCATTTCCTTGTAACTATCTGCTGTTTGTTTATGCATTTCTGTGAATTACTTAGTTAGTAAATAAATAATTTAAGACAATTGATGTATGGATGAAGACTGGGTTCCTGCAGATAACCAACAATTTACGATGTTTGGAAGGAGACTAACGTGAGGAAAAATAAATAATTCAGAAGACTATTGATCAGATATAAAAATATCTGAAAAGTTATATTAGGAAAATTATAACTTTGTAATCTGAATATTTTCCTTGGTGCCCCGACTTCCTCGTTAATTACAGTTACATGATTAATCAGTTTAATCGTGTAATAATAATTACAGAGAGTTATTTCACAAAGATTAATCTTCAGTTTAATGATAGTAAAGACACGACACTACCAATTGGATATCACAAAAAAAGGGGTACAAATGTAAATGTTATTGCACACACGTTGAGTCCATGCAACTTATTATGTGAGATGTTAAGCACATTTTTACTCCTGAACTTATTTATGCTTGCCGTGACAAAGGGGTTGAATAGTTATTGACTCAAGATGTTTGAGCTTTTCATTTTTATTAATTTGTAAAAATGTAGAAAAACATAATTCCACTTTGACATTGTGGGGTATTTGTATTTATTTTGGATTCCCATTAGATTCCCAGCTACTCTTCCTGGGGTCCAAACACATTAAAGCACTTACATATAAAACAAAAGATTAAACAGTACATCAGATAACATTATTACACCACTGCATATCTACAAAACAAAATGTACATTACAAAATGTATAATGTCACCATACAACAATATTACAATGCATGTGTGTCTGTACCTTTGTGTGTGTCTCTTCACAATCCCTGTTGTTCCATAAGGTGTATTTTTACCTGTTTTTTAAATCTGATTCTACTGCTTGCATCAGTTACCTGAGATTCAAGGAGTCATGGCTCCAGTGGTGGAAAAAGTACCCAATTTTCATACTTGAGTAAAAGTAAAGATATATTAATAGAAAATTACTCAAGTCAGTCACCCAGTAAAATACTATTTGAGGAAAAGTCTAAAAGTATTAGGTTTTAAATATACTTAATTATCAAAAGTAAATGCAAATGCTAAAACATACTTAAGTAGCAAAAGTAAAAGTATAAATAATTCCTTATATTAAGCAAACCATACAGCACCATTTTCTTGTTTTTTTAAATTTACGGATAGCCAGGGGCACACGCCAACACTTAGACATCATTTACAAATGAAGCATTTGTGTTTAGTGAGTCCGCTAGATCAGAGGCAGTAGGGATGAACAGGGATGTTCTCTCTATAAGTGTGTGAATTGGAGCCTTGTCCTGTCCTGCTAAGCATTCAAAATGTACTTTTGAGTGTCACAGAAAATATATGGAGTAAAAATAAAATTTTCTTTAGGAATGTAGTGAAGTAAAAGCACTTAATCAGTACTTTTTATTAAGTTCTTTACACCAATGCATGGCTCTATATACAGTGCCTTGCGAAAGTATTCGGCCCCCTTGAACTTTGCGACCTTTTGCCACATTTCAGGCTTCAAACATAAAGATATAAAACTGTATTTTTTTGTGAAGAATCAACAACAAGTGGGACACAATCATGAAGTGGAACGACATTTATTGGATATTTCAAACTTTTTTAACAAATCAAAAACTGAAAAATTGGGCGTGCAAAATTATTCAGCCCCCTTAAGTTAATACTTTGTAGCGCCACCTTTTGCTGCGATTACAGCTGTAAGTCGCTTGGGGTATGTCTCTTATCAGTTTTGCACATCGAGAGACTGACATTTTTTCCCATTCCTCCTTGCAAAACAGCTCAAGCTCAGTGAGGTTGGATGGAGAGCATTTGTGAACAGCAGTTTTCAGTTCTTTCCACAGATTCTCGATTGGATTCAGGTCTGGACTTTGACTTGGCCATTCTAACACCTGGATATGTTTATTTTTGAACCATTCCATTGTAGATTTTGCTTTATGTTTTGGATCATTGTCTTGTTGGAAGACAAATCTCCGTCCCAGTCTCAGGTCTTTTGCAGACTCCATCAGGTTTTCTTCCAGAATGGTCCAGTACTTGGCTCCATCCATCTTCCCATCAATTTTAACCATCTTCCCTGTCCCTGCTGAAGAAAAGCAGGCCCAAACCATGATGCTGCCACCACCATGTTTGACAGTGGGGATGGTGTGTTCAGGTTGATGAGCTGTGTTGCTTTCACGCCAAACATAACGTTTTGCATTGTTGCCAAAAAGTTCAATTTTGGTTTCATCTGACCAGAGCACCTTCTTCCACATGTTTGGTGTGTCTCCCAGGTGGCTTGTGGCAAACTTTAAACTACACTTTTTATGGATATCTTTAAGAAATGGCTTTCTTCTTGCCACTCTTCCATAAAGGCCAGATTTGTGCAATATACGACTGATTGTTGTCCTATGGACAGAGTCTCCTACCTCAGCTGTAGATCTCTGCAGTTCATCCAGAGTGATCATGGGCCTCTTGGCTGCATCTCTGATCAGTCTTCTCCTTGTATGAGCTGAAATTTTAGAGGGACGGCCAGGTCTTGGTAGATTTGCAGTCTGATACTCCTTCCATTTGTTACGGTGCGTGAATGAGGACCCAAAAGCGAATTAACTTAAACAGAGCTTCTTTAATTACCAAACATAGGTAGGCTCAGACGGACCGGCAGATTCCGACAGGACAAGACAAGGTTACAGCAAATATGACGACAGTCTGGTTCAGGCATGAAACACAACAAACAAGAATCCGACAAGGACAGGAACAAAAACAGAGAGAGATATAGGGACCTAATCAGAGGGAAAAAGGGAACAGGTGGGAAACGGGGTGAATGGGTAGTTAGGAGGAGACAAGGCACAGCTGGGGGAAAGAGGGGGAGAAAAGGTAACCTAACAACGACCAGCAGAGGGAGACAGGGTGAAGGGAAAGGACAGAAACACACAACATGACAATACATGACAGTACCCCCCCACTCACCGAGCGCCTCCTGGCGCACTCGAGGAGGAAACCTGGCGGCAACGGAGGAAATCCTCGATCAGCGCACGGTCCAGCACGTCCCGAGAGGGAACCCAACTCCTCTCCTCAGGACCGTACCCCTCCCAATCAACGAGGTACTGGTGACCACGGCCCCGAGGACGCATGTCCAAAATCCTGCGGACCCTGTAGATGGGTGAGCCCTCGACAAGGATGGGGGGGGGGGGGGAAGACGAGCGGGGGCGCGAAGAACGGGCTTAATACAGGAGACATGGAAGACCGGGTGGACGCGACGAAGGTATCGCGGAAGAAGAAGTCGAACTGCGACAGGATTAATGACCCGAGAAATACGGAACGGACCAATGAACCGCGGGGTCAACTTGCGAGAAGCCGTCTTAAGGGGAAGGTTCTGAGTGGAGAGCCAAACTCTCTGACCGCGACAATATCTAGGACTCTTAGTTCTACGCTTATTAGCAGCCCTCACAGTCTGCGTCCTATAACGGCAAAGTGCAGACCTGACCCTCTTCCAGGTGCGCTCGCAACGTTGGACAAAAGCCTGAGCGGAGGGGACGCTGGACTCGGCGAACTGAGATGAGAACAGCGGAGGCTGGTACCCGAGGCTACTCTGAAAAGGAGATAGCCCGGTCGCAGACGAAGGAAGCGAGTTGTGGGCGTATTCTGCCCAGGGGAGCTGTTCTGACCAAGACGCAGGGTTGCGAAAAGAAAGACTGCGTAAGATGCGACCAATAGTCTGATTGGCCCGTTCTGCTTGACCGTTAGACTGGGGGTGAAAGCCGGAAGAGAGACTGACGGAAGCCCCAATCAAACGGCAAAACTCCCTCCAAAATTGAGACGTGAATTGCGGACCTCTGTCCGAAACGACGTCTGACGGAAGGCCATGAATTCTGAAAACATTCTCGATGATGATTTGTGCCGTCTCTTTAGCAGAAGGAAGCTTAGCAAGGGGAATGAAATGAGCCGCCTTAGAGAACCTATCGACAACCGTAAGAATAACAGTCTTCCCCGCTGACGAAGGCAGTCCGGTGACAAAATCTAAGGCGATGTGAGACCACGGTCGAGAGGGAATAGGAAGCGGCCTGAGACGGCCGGCAGGAGGAGAGTTACCGGACTTAGTCTGCGCGCAGACCGAACAAGCAGCCACGAAACGACGCGTGTCATGCTCCCGGGTGGGCCACCAAAAACGCTGGCGAATGGAAGCAAGCGTACCCCGAACGCCAGGGTGGCCGGCTAACTTGGCAGAGTGAGCCCACTGAAGAACGGCCAGACGAGTAGGAACGGGAACGAAAAGAAGGTTCCTAGGACAAGCGCGCGGCGACGGAGTGTGAGTGAGCGCTTGCTTTACCTGCCTCTCAATTCCCCAGACAGTCAACCCGACAACACGCCCCTCAGGGAGAATCCCCTCGGGGTCAGTGGAGGCTACTGAAGAACTGAAGAGACGAGACAAAGCATCAGGCTTGGTGTTCTTAGAGCCCGGACGATAAGAAATCACGAACTCGAAACGAGCGAAAAACAGCGCCCAACGCGCCTGACGCGCATTAAGTCGTTTGGCAGAACGGATGTACTCAAGGTTCCTATGGTCAGTCCAAACGACAAAAGGAACGGTCGCCCCCTCCAACCACTGTCGCCATTCGCCTAGGGCTAACCGGATGGCGAGCAGTTCGCGGTTACCCACATCATAGTTACGTTCCGACGGCGACAGGCGATGAGAAAAATACGCGCATGGGTGGACCTTGTCGTCAGAGAGGGAGCGCTGAGAAAGAATGGCTCCCACGCCCACCTCTGACGCGTCAACCTCGACAACGAACTGTCTAGAGACGTCAGGTGTAACAAGGATAGGAGCGGATGTAAAACGATTCTTGAGGAGATCAAAAGCTCCCTGGGCGGAAACGGACCACTTAAAGCACGTCTTGACAGAAGTAAGGGCTGTGAGAGGAGCTGCCACCTGACCGAAATTACGGATGAAACGACGATAGAAGTTCGCGAAGCCGAGAAAGCGCTGCAGCTCGACGCGTGACTTAGGGACGGGCCAATCAATGACAGCTTGGACCTTAGCGGGATCCATCTTAATGCCTTCAGCGGAAATAACAGAACCGAGAAATGTGACGGAGGAGGCATGAAAAGTGCACTTCTCAGCCTTCACAAAAAGACAATTCTCTAAAAGGCGCTGGAGGACACGTCGAACGTGCTGAACATGAATCTGGAGTGACGGTGAAAAAATCAGGATATCGTCAAGGTAGACGAAAACAAAGATGTTCAGCATGTCTCTCAGGACATCATTGACTAATGCCTGAAAGACAGCTGGAGCGTTAGCGAGGCCGAAAGGAAGAACCCGGTATTCAAAGTGCCCTAACGGAGTGTTAAACGCCGTCTTCCACTCGTCCCCCTCCCTGATGCGCACGAGATGGTAAGCGTTACGAAGGTCCAACTTAGTGAAAAACCTGGCTCCCTGCAGGATCTCGAAGGCTGAAGACATAAGAGGAAGCGGATAACGATTCTTCACTGTTATGTCATTCAGCCCTCGATAATCTATGCAGGGGCGCAGAGACCCGTCCTTCTTCTTGACAAAAAAAAACCCCGCTCCGGCGGGAGAGGAGGAGGGGACTATGGTACCGGCGTCAAGAGCTACAGACAAATAATCTTCGAGAGCCTTACGTTCGGGAGCCGACAGAGAGTATAGTCTACCCCGGGGGGGGTGGTTCCCGGAAGGAGATCAATACTACAATCATACGACCGGTGTGGAGGAAGAGAGGTGGCCCTGGACCGACTGAACACCGTGCGCAGATCGTGATATTCCTCCGGCACCCCTGTCAAATCACCAGGCTCCTCCTGTGAAGAAGAGACAGAGGAAACAGGAGGGATAGCAGACATTAAACATTTCACATGACAAGAGACGTTCCAGGAGAGGATAGAATTACTAGACCAATTAATGGAAGGATTATGACAAACTAGCCAGGGATGGCCCAAAACAACAGGTGTAAAAGGTGAACGAAAAATTAAAAAAGAAATGGTTTCACTATGATTACCAGAAACAGTGAGGGTTAAAGGTAGCGTCTCACGCTGAATCCTGGGGAGAGGACTACCATCCAGGGCGAACAAGGCCGTGGGCTCCTTTAACTGTCTGAGAGGAATGTCATGTTCCCGAGCCCAGGTCTCGTCCATAAAACAGCCCTCCGCCCCAGAGTCTATTAAGGCACTGCAGGAAGCTGACGAACCGGTCCAGCGTAGATGGACCGACAAGGTAGTGCAGGATCTTGAAGGAGAGACAGGAGTAGTAGCGCTCACCAGTAGCCCTCCGCTTACTGACGAGCTCTGGCCTTTTACTGGACATGAAGTGACAAAATGACCAGCGGAACCGCAATAGAGACAGAGGCGGTTGGTGATTCTCCGTTCCCTCTCCTTAGTCGAGATGCGGATACCTCCCAGCTGCATGGGCTCAGCACCCGAGCCGGCAGAGGAAGATGGTAGTGATGCGGAGAGGGGGGCAACGGAGAACGCGAGCTCCTTTCCACGAGCTCGGTGACGAAGATCAACCTGTCGCTCAATGCGAATAGCGAGTTCAATCAAGGAATCCACGCTGGAAGGAACCTCCCGGGAGAGAATCTCATCCTTTACCTCTGCGCGGAGACCCTCCAGAAAACGAGCGAGCAAAGCCGGCTCGTTCCAGCCACTGGAGGCAGCAAGAGTGCGAAACTCAATAGAGTAGTCTGTTATGGATTGATTATCTTGACATAGGGAAGACAGGGCCCTGGAAGCCTCCTCCCCAAAAACAGATCGATCAAAAACCCGTATCATCTCCTCCTTAAAGTCCTGATACTGGTTAGTACACTCAGCCCTTGCCTCCCAGATTGCCGTGCCCCACTCACGAGCCCGTCCAATAAGGAGAGATATGACGTAGGCGACACGAGCAGTGCTCCTGGAGTAAGTGTTGGGCTGGAGAGTAAACACAATATCACACTGGGTGAGGATCCGAAGTCGCTGGGTCCATTCTTGGTCGGATTCTTCTGTTACGGTGCGTGAATGAGGACCCAAAAGCGAATTAACTTAAACAGAGCTTCTTTAATTACCAAACATAGGTAGGCTCAGACGGACCGGCAGATTCCGACAGGACAAGACAAGGTTACAGCAAACATGACGACAGTCTGGTTCAGGCATGAAACACAACAAACAAGAATCCGACAAGGACAGGAACAAAAACAGAGAGAGATATAGGGACCTAATCAGAGGGAAAAAGGGAACAGGTGGGAAACGGGGTGAATGGGTAGTTAGGAGGAGACAAGGCACAGCTGGGGGAAAGAGGGGGAGAAAAGGTAACCTAACAACGACCAGCAGAGGGAGACAGGGTGAAGGGAAAGGACAGAAACACACAACATGACAATACATGACACCATTTCAATATTATCGCTTGCACAGTGCTCCTTGGGATGTTTAAAGCTTGGGAAATCTTTTTGTATCCAAATCCGGCTTTAAACTTCTTCACAACAGTATCTCGGACCTGCCTGGTGTGTTCCTTGTTCTTCATGATGCTCTCTGCGCTTTTAACGGACCTCTGAGACTATCACAGTGCAGGTGCATTTATACGGAGACTTGATTACACACAGGTGGATTGTATTTATCCTCATTAGTCATTTAGGTCAACATTGGATCATTCAGAGATCCTCACTGAACTTCTGGAGAGAGTTTGCTGCACTGAAAGTAAAGGGGCTGAATAATTTTGCACGCCCAATTTTTCAGTTCTTGATTTGTTAAAAAAGTTTGAAATATCCAATAAATGTCGTTCCACTTCATGATTGTGTCCCAGTTGTTGTTGATTCTTCACAAAAAAATACAGTTTTATATCTTTATGTTTGAAGCCTGAAATGTGGCAAAAGATCGCAAAGTTCAAGGGGGCCGAATACTTTCGCAAGGCACTGTAGTCCTGTGCGCCTCCCATAGTCTGTTCTAGACTTGGGGATTGTGAAGAGACCTCTGGTGACATGTCTTGTGGGGTATGCATGGGTGTCTGAGCTGTGTGCTAGTAGTTTAAACAGACAGCTCGGTACATTCAACTTGTCAACACTTCTAATAAAAACAAGTAGTGATGAAGTCAATCTCTCTTCCACTTTCAGGCATGAGAGATTGACATGCATATCATTAATGTTAGCTCTCCGTGTACTTTTAAGGGCCAGTCGTGCTCGACCTGCTCAATTTCCACATGATTCATTGTGAGATGTAGTTGAGGTTTAGGGTTAAGTGAATGATTTAGGGCTAACTTATTCCTTGCCACCCATTCTGAAAGGCAGTATCCTGATTTATCAGTCTCTGGGGCTGCTATTGAATCTGATCAGCCTGTCAGCAACAGAGTTCACCCGCTCTGGATAATTGTGCATCAGCCTATAACACTCTGACAGCTAATCTGCCTACAAGGAGCCTTACCAATGAAACCGCCTCCAAGGCAACATCCTGATTTATCAGCCTCTGAGGCTGAAATTGAATCTGATCAGCCTGTCAGGAATGGATCTCACCCGCTGTAAATGTAATATTATCCACAAAACATGTGTCCCGTGTAATTATACACATATAAGTTATGCAAGCTAACAACCAGCAAAGATACAGTGCCTTGCAAAAGTATTCATCCCTCTTGGCATTTTTCCTATTTTGTTGCATTACAACCTGTAATTTAAATTGATTTTTATTTGGATTTCATGTAATGGACATACACAAAAGAGTCCAAATTGGTGAAGTGAAATGAAAAAATAACTTTAACTTTAACTTTAACTTTAACTGTTTAAAAAAAGCAAAAAAACGTAAAAGTGGTGTGTGCATAGGTATTCACCCCCTTTGCGATGAAGCCCCTTTCACCCCCCCTTTCACAAAGCCTCCTTCACTCACGCCGCCAAACTTACCCTAGTAAAACTGACTATCCTACCGATCCTCGACTTCGGCGATGTCATCTACAAAATAACTTCCAATACTCTACTCAGCAAACTGGATGCAGTTTATCACAGTGCCATCCGTTTTGTTACTAAAGCACCTTATACCACCCACCACTGCGACCTGTATGCTCTAGTCGGCTGGCCCTCACTACATATTCGTCGCCAGACCCCCTGGCTCCAGGTCATCTACAAGTCCATGCTAGGTAAAGCTCCGCCTTATCTCAGTTCACTGGTCACGATGGCAACACCCACCCGTAGCACACGCTCACTGATCATCCCTAAAGCCAACACCTCATTTGGCCGCCTTACGTTCCAGTTCTCTGCTGCCTGTGACTGGAACGAATTGCAAAAATCGCTGAAGTTGGAGACTTTTATCTCCCTCACCAACTTCAAACATCTGCTATCTGAGCAGCTAACCGATCACTGCAGCTGTGCATAGTCCATCGGTAAATAGCCCACCCAATTTTACCTACCTCATCCCCATACTGTTTATATTTATTTACTTTTCTGCTCTTTTGCACACCAGTATCTCTACCTGTACATGACCATCTGATCATTTATCACTCCAGTGTTAATCTGCAAAATTGTAATTATTCGCCTACCTCCTCATGCCTTTTGCACAATGTATATAGAATCTATTTTTTTTTCTACTGTGTTATTGACTTGTTAATTGTTTACTCCATGTGTAACTCTGTGTTGTCTGTTCACACTGCTATGCTTTATCTTGGCCAGGTCGCAGTTGTAAATGAGAACTTGTTCTCAACTAGCCTACCTGGTTAAATAAAGGTGAAATAAAAAAAATAAAAAAATAAGATCTGGTGCAATTACCTTCAGAAGTCATATAATTGGTTAATTAAAGTCAACCTGTGTGCAATCTAAGTGTCACATGATCTGTCACATGATCTCAGTATATATACACCTGTTTTGAAAGGCCCCAGAGTCTGCAACACAACTAAGCAAGGGGCACCACCAAGCAAGCGGCACCGTGAAGACCAAGGAGCTCTCCAAACAGGTCAGGGACAAAGTTGGAGAAGTACAGATCAGGGTTGGATATAAAAAAAGATCAGAAACTATGAACATACCACATAGCACCATTAAATCCATTATTAAAAAATTGAAAGAATATGGCACCACAACAAACCTGACAAGAGAGGGCCGCCCACCAAAACTCACAGACCAGGCAAGGAGGGAATTCACCAGAGTCTCAATAAAGAGACCAAAGATAACCCTGAAGGAACCTCCACAGCAGAGATTGCAGTATCTGTCCATAGGACCACTTTAAGCCGTACACTCCACAGAGATGGGCTTTAAAGAAGAATGGCCAGAAAAAAGCCATTGCTTAAAGAAAAAAGTAAGCAAACATGTTTGGTGTTCACCAAAAGGCATGTGGGAGACTCCACAAACATATGGATGAAGGTACTCTGGTCAGACCTCTCATCACTCCGAGAACATCATCCACAGTGAAGCATGGTGGTGGCAGCATCATGCTGTGGGGATGTTTTTCATCGCCAGGGACTGGGAAACTGGTCAGAATTGATGGATGGCGCTAAATACAGGGAAATTCTTGAGGGAAACCTGTTTCAGTCTTCCAGAGATTTGAGACTGGGACAGAGGATCACCTTCCAGCAGGACAATGACCCCAAGCATACTGCTAAAGGAACATTTGAGTGGTTTAAGGGTAAACATTTAATTGTCTTGGAATGGGCTAGTCAAAGCCCAGACCTCAATCCAACTGAGAATCTGTGGTATGACTTAAAGATTGCTGCACACCAGCGAAACCCATCCAACTTGAAGGAGCTGGAGCAGTTTTGCCTTGAAGAATGGGCAAAAATCCCAGTGGCTAGATGTGCCAAGCTCATAGAGACATACCCCAAGAGACTTGCAGCTGTAATTATTGCAAAAGGTGACTCTACAAATAATTGACTTTGAGGGGATGAATAGCTATGCACGCTAAAGTTTTCTGTGTTTTGTCTTATTTGTTGTTTGTTTCACACCCAAAAATATTTTGTATCTTCAAAGTGGTAGGCATGTTGTGTAAATCAAATGATACAAACCCCCCCCAAAATCTATTTTAATTCCCGATTGTAAGGCAACAAAATAGGAAAAATGACAAGGGGGTGAATACTTTCGCAAGCCACTGTAACAAGCTAGCTATCTAGCTAACAAGACTACAAGGGATTTTTTATTTATTCATACAGTGCCTTGCGAAATTATTCGGCCCCCTTGAACTTTGCGACCTTTTGCCACATTTCAGGCTTCAAACATAAAGATATAAAACTGTCTTTTTTTGTGAAGAATCAACAACAAGTGGGACACAATCATGAAGTGGAATGACATTTATTGGATATTTCAAACTTTTTTAACAAATCAAAAACTGAAAATTGGGCGTGCAAAATTATTCAGCCCCTTTACTTTCAGTGCAGCAAACTCTCTCCAGAAGTTCAGTGAGGATCTCTGAATGATCCAATGTTGACCTAAATGACTAATGATGATAAATACAATCCACCTGTGTGTAATCAAGTCTCCGTATAAATGCACCTGCACTGTGATAGTCTCAGAGGTCCGTTAAAAGCGCAGAGAGCATCATGAAGAACAAGGAACACACCAGGCAGGTCCGAGATACTGTTGTGAAGAAGTTTAAAGCCGGATTTGGATACAAAAAGATTTCCCAAGCTTTAAACATCCCAAGGAGCACTGTGCAAGCGATAATATTGAAATGGAAGGAGTATCAGACCACTGCAAATCTACCAAGACCTGGCCGTCCCTCTAAACTTTCAGCTCATACAAGGAGAAGACTGATCAGAGATGCAGCCAAGAGGCCCATGATCACTCTGGATGAACTGCAGAGATCTACAGCTGAGGTGGGAGACTCTGTCCATAGGACAACAATCAGTCGGATATTGCACAAATCTGGCCTTTATGGAAGAGTGACAAGAAGAAAGCCATTTCTTAAAGATATCCATAAAAAGTGTTGTTTAAAGTTTGCCACAAGCCACCTGGGAGGCACACCAAACATGTGGAAGAAGGTGCTCTGGTCAGATGAAACCAAAATTGAACTTTTTGGCAACAATGCAAAACGTTATGTTTGGCGTAAAAGCAACACAGCTGAACACACCATCCCCACTGTCAAACATGGTGGTGGCAGCATCATGGTTTGGGCCTGCTTTTCTTCAGCAGGGACAGGGAAGATGGTTAAAATTGATGGGAAGATGGATGGAGCCAAATACAGGACCATTCTGGAAGAAAACCTGATGGAGTCTGCAAAAGACCTGAGACTGGGACGGAGATTTGTCTTCCAACAAGACAATGATCCAAAACATAAAGCAAAATCTACAATGGAATGGTTCAAAAATAAACATATCCAGGTGTTAGAATGGCCAAGTCAAAGTCCAGACCTGAATCCAATCGAGAATCTGTGGAAAGAACTGAAAACTGCTGTTCACAAATGCTCTCCATCCAACCTCACTGAGCTTGAGCTGTTTTGCAAGGAGGAATGGGAAAAAATGTCAGTCTCTCGATGTGCAAAACTGATAGAGACATACCCCAAGCGACTTACAGCTGTAATCGCAGCAAAAGGTGGCGCTACAAAGTATTAACTTAAGGGGGCTGAATAATTTTGCACGCCCAATTTTTCAGTTTTTGATTTGTTAAAAAAGTTTGAAATATCCAATAAATGTCGTTCCACTTCATGATTGTGTCCCACTTGTTGTTGATTCTTCACAAAAAAATACAGTTTTATATCTTTATGTTTGAAGCCTGAAATGTGGCAAAAGGTCGCAAAGTTCAAGGGGGCCGAATACTTTCGCAAGGCACTGTATGTCCTCTCTGGACTTCTGTAATGTCCACCACAGAGATAAAAATGTACCATTTCCATTACATGTCGCAATGATTTTTTTTTTATGTTGCTTTTTTGAATAAACCTTGGTCAATGGAAACCTGCCCGTCCCTGACAGGCCGATCATATTCAATTTCAGCCTCAGAGGCTGATCAATCAGGATGCTTCCCCAGGTAAGGCTCCTTACAGGCAGATTAGCTAGCATTGGCGTATACGGTAACACTTTTGTTGGGGACATTTATTATTATCATAAAGCCTACACAAGCATTTCATATTTGCAAATGAAAATGTGTTGCATAACGGTGAGTCACTATGCCCCCTTTCAACTGCCTACCTACAGTAGGCAGGATTTTGCATAAAATTAGTCCATCCAGTGCAACCTAATCAGGTGCCAAGATGTAGTGTTTTTATGTTGTTTGCAAGAGAGTAGAATAGGTCAACAATATCAAAGGTTAACGATAACAAATAGCATAAAATGGAAAGAGAAAAACAAGCTCCGCTCCTGTTCTCTCAAGAAATTAGTTTTGAAAGTTGAGTCTAACCCTTAACCTCTCTGGTGGAGATGAAATCAGTCTCTTGGTACAGTCTATTTTTCCTGGAAACTGAAACCTTCAAAAGGTAGAGTGCAGTGTGTACCCGTCCTCTTCTCTCAAAGTAGATTTGATCAACCTGGCTGGTGCCCACAGCAAGGCAAGCCAGCCTCCCACTCCACAGTTTCCTGGTAAAGAGAGAAGGATTTCTATCATTGAGAGAGCGGAGGGAGCTGTGATTCAGTGGGAGTGTTGTGGAATGGGCTCCTGGATCACAACTAGCTTTCCCAGAGTGTGAATTATAACGTGACATTTGGGGGTCTCTATTTTAGTTTTTAGCTACGCGCACCCACATAAAGACATAATTTAACGATACAACCAGTCGTGATGTTTTCATCTTATTATCAAACAAAATCACTTACAAAAGTAGGCTACCTGTGCATGTTCTCCCACTCCAAAATAATACAGCATCCAAATTCCAGCATGCCGTTTGATGAATAGAAAGAGACATATGTTAAAAAACATCAACAAGTGTAATGATTGTCATTGGGTCTGCACTCTTGTAGCCTGAATTAATTGGTCCGTCTTGCTGACAAAATGACTTTTTTGTAGAAACAAAAGTTGGGACACCTGAAAAGGGGGCTGAGATACGGGACTGTCCTGGGATGATAAGTGTAGCTACATGGAAAATATAGTTTAAACCATGACACAGAGGTGTGTGTGTGTGAGGGGGTTAGTTTAATTTGGAATAAGCTTTTATTTTCAGATTTACCACTGTAGCAGTACAAATGGCATTTTTAACAAATAGGAAAGTGGTATTAACTTAGCAATCTTTTGCATTTTAGGGGGACTCATTTCTCATTCAGAGGGTCTGAGACCCCCCTGAGCCCCCTCGTAATTCGCACTCTGAGATTACCGGCCTCTGAGGACAGCACAGAGTCTATGCACAATTATCATACATGCTTTGGCTGAAACTAAGGCTGACTGACTGTGTACTGTATCTCACTGGTGGCTGATTCAACTCACAAAAACAGACAAACAAACACCCTCTGGCACTCTGGTGGAGCATTCTGTCAATTAAAAATGAATGTGCTGAGACAAAAAAAGCAGCCTTTCCCTGCATTATTTCGTGGTGTTATGAGACCTTGAAATAACACAGACATGACAGATTTGTCCGTCCTCATTTGATGGGTCATGTTTTCTCAGGTAGAACCCATCTGCAATCTAAAAATAAAATGGTTCCTGGAGTATCCTGTGGGAGTTTTTCAAATTAAAACTGTGTGGGAACCCCTATAAGTTCTTTGAATAGTCATTTAAAAGGGCTCTTCAAAGAACCCCTTTTACTGGATCCCTGAAGAACCTTTTGGGGTACATTTCTTAACTACCCCCCCCCCCCCCGCCATTAGTAATAATAATACACATAACGATAACAACAATAACAAAATATTTTAGTTGTCAGAGGTTTATTATGATTTTAGTGGCAAAGCAGAATTAAAAAAATCCAAATATGAGGTAAACTCCCAGCAGAGCCCCAAGTATAATGGGTATATCCTCTGGCATGTTGATGTTAATGTTCTCCGTATCCATCGCCATAATGATTTTGCAGTGCATGGTGATCTAACAGGTTTCTTGTTATTTTCATCAGAGGTACAAGGGAGGGTGAAGTCGATAAATAAATACAACTTTTAATTATACAGATGATTAACAAAACATGCACCCAACAGTATTCATACCTTGGTTTTTGTGGTAAATGTGAATGAAAAAAACTGTTTTGATAATGGTTTTCATACACACACATTGTCCATAATGGATATTCATTGAAGAGGTAAGGAAGGAGGATGGTAAATATGTTCAGCATAACATACCAATTGACATACCTTCATATGCAAACTATTTATTTGCAAATTATGGTGGAAAATAAGTATTTGATCACCTACAAACAAGCAAGATTTCTGGCTCTCACAGACCTGTAACTTCTTCTTTAAGAGGCTCCTCTGTCCTCCACTCGTTACCTGTATTAATGGCACCTGTTTGAACTTGTTATCAGTATAAAAGACACCTGTCCACAACCTCAAACAGTCACACTCCAAACTCCACTATGGCCAAGACCAAAGAGCTGTCAAAGGACACCAGAAACAACATTGTAGACCTGCACCAGGCTGGGAAGACTGAATCTGCAATAGGTAAGCAGCTTGGTTTGAAGAAATCAACTGTGGGAGCAATTATTAGGAAATGGAAGACATACCAGACCACTGATAATCTCCCTCGATCTGGGGCTCCACGCAAGATCTCACCCCGTGGGGTCAAAATTATCACAAGAACGGTGAGCAAAAATCCCAGAACCACACGGGGGGACCTAGTGAATGACCTGCAAAGAGCTGCGACCAAAGTAACAAAGCCTACCATCAGTAACACACTACGCCGCCAGGGACTCAAATCCTGCAGTACCAGACGGACCCTGCTTAAGCCAGTACATGTCCAGGCCCGTCTGAAGTTTGCTAGAGAGCATTTGGATGATCCAGAAGAAGATTGGGAGAATGTCATATGGTCAGATGAAACCAAAATATAACTTTTTGGTAAAAACTCAACTCGTCGTGTTTGGAGGACAAAGAATGCTGAGTTGCATCCAAAGAACACCATACCTACTCTGAAGCATAGGGGTGGAAACATCATGCTTTGGGGCTGTTTTTCTGCAAAGGGACAACTGATCCGTGTAAAGGAAAGAATGAATGGGGCTATGTATTGTGAGATTTTGAGTGAAAACCTCCTTCCATCAGCAAGGGCATTAAAGATGAAACGTGGCTGGGTCTTTCAGCATGACAATGATCCCAAACACACCGCCCGGGCAACGAAGGAGTGGCTTTGTAAGAAGCATTTCAAGGTCCTGGAGTGGCCTAGCCAGTCTCCAGATCTCAACCCCATAGAAAATCTTTGGAGGGAGTTGAAAGTCTGTGTTGCCCAGCAAATTACAGGCCTCTCTCATCTTTTTAAGTGGGAGAACTTGCACAATTGGTGGCTGACTGAATACTTTTTTGCCCCACTGTACCTAGAGTCATGGGGTGCCAGCATTCTAGCTATCGGAGTCTAGTGCATTGCATTAGCTGTTGGGTAGTTGTGGAGTGGGCTCTTGGTTGGCTAGTGTACTGACTAGGTGATTAAATTACGCTTTGGATAAGCCTTTCATATTCTGATGAAGTCAAGCATAGAAGGAAAAGGAGAATACGGGACACAGCTCAAATATCTCAGCTTCATCGTATTATATTGGAGCTCATAAAATAATTATGTGAAAGCCTCTCTCTTCATCCAAACAAAGGGTTGGATTGAGAGGGAGAAGACAGAATGGATAGACAGAAGGAAATGTTGAGGCTTATGAAGCCTCCATAAACCCTTTGTAAAGCCTATGGAGGCTTCGTAAACCCTTTGTAAAGCCTATGGAGGCTTCAGAAATCATTCATAAGATAATGTCATGCTACTGCAAAAGCCACATTTGGTATAGCACAATATAAGGACCTTTTATATTACATTTGTCGTATAACTTTGCATATATATTATTTGTGAAGAATATGTATGTCTTAGGGGATATGCGGGCTTTATCCACACTGAAATGTTTGATTTGATCAAACAACTGATACCATATGTTGTCAGAATATGCTGTAACATGGCAGAGCTGGTTGGGTCATTTCTTTGGCACAGAGAAGAACAGTTGGCAGGTAATATCAAGCATTTTTCATTTGAGGTTGAATATATTTCCACAGATGCTGTATATTTAATATTTGTTATTTAAAGGTCTTTGATTTTCAAACACTGAACAGTGACATATCATTCAACTGTGTCGTCAGGGGCGGACTAAAAATGATATTGAGGGCATCAAAAAAATCTGCTTGTTGTTATTGATTTCTTCAACTGTTTCCTTACCAACATGTTTTTATTACTTACACAATATCTCACTTTACATTGTTCTCTCTGTCTCGCTCTGTCTCTCTGGATGCCATTAAGGTTTTACCAATTAAAGTTTGTTGGATCTTTTCCCCTTTCATTTGTCCTGTTCCATCTGTTTCCTCTGTTTCCGTTTAGTGAGCTTGTTGTCCCTAGAAACGTCATGATGTCACTACATATCAACTGACAACAGTTCCAAACTTTGAATAAATCATTATTCAGATGGGAAATCTGATCCTTCTTGTTCATATTTCTCTATACAAACACCATTTATGTGCCCGGATTGAAGAGATGAGCACATTGGATCTTTCTGTGTTATTTCAGGCATATTGGAGACCTTGGGAACACAAAAAGTGACCTGGTTATGGTCAGGTGCAGGAAGCTTCATCTCTGCTGTCAGTCTGCTATCATGTTTAGCTTTACTCTAGCTGGCAACCATGAACTGCAGGAAGTAAAGAGACAACTAGCTGACTGATTGGCTGACTGGTAAGATGACTGACTCTCTGGCTGACTGACTGGCTCACTGACACACCCACTGGCTGACTAACTGGCTGACCAACAAGTTGACTGACTGACTAGCTGGCTGACTTGTTGACTGGATGGTTGACTGACTGGCTACCTGATTGACTGACTCGCTGTCTGACTAGCTGGCTGACTATGGTTGACTGACTGACTGACTGACTGACTTGTTGATTGGGTGGTTGACTGAATGGCTGACTGATTGGCTGGTTGACTGGCTGACACTTTGACATCTGCTGATGTAAAAGGGGATTTATAAATATATTTGATTTGAAAAGAGAATAGAGAGTGCAGGAGTGTCTGAGTATGGAAGGAGGAGATGTGAAAACAATGGGATTCAGGGACACAACATTACCTTTAGAAGTTATTGTCATTTAATGCAGAGAGAAATGTCAACGGATGGATGAACTAAAGTAGGGTCTCAAAAACACTGCCTCTGTGAATATTGCAAGTGAAGTTAAGTACTTTCTCAATTAATGTTAGACAGGAAGAGGTGCAACGCTCACTCACCATTAAAGGTGTAGTTTTATTAGACAACTTTAATAGATTGATGTTTCGGACTACGATGGCCTTCTTCAGAATAATCACAAAAGGAATGGACAAGTTCATATAGGGCATGGGGGAGACAATTAATGCTAGTAAATATACATGTTATTAAATATCCTGTGTGGGGTTCAATTTGCAATTGCAAACAATTGATGCAGTGTAAATAGGCAGGTCTGGTACAATGTTTGGTTAGATTATTATTTTTATTTTTTCAATGAGATGTGTCAAACCATGATGATATTAGACCTACAGTTGAAGTCGGAAGTTTACATACACCTTAGTGTATGAGTGTATGAAACATTGAATTTGGCCTGACTGCTATTAGCCCATAGAAATTAATTGAATAACAGATTCATGCATGGAAAAACAGTCAAAAAAATCAAAGGAAGTTTGCTTCCAAGTGTCTGTCCTATCCACCTAATTTTCGAATGTTGCTGTGGGCTCATCCAAAGCCAATAACTAATGTGATACGTAGGCTTGCCACGGAACTATAAAATGTTGGTGAGCATCCACACTAGAGGAAAGTTGGTCATTTATCTTTCTGTAGTCCTACACCTGTCAATTAACTGATTAATACACCGTACTGCACGCTGCCTGTTAAAGGGGCTGCATGTCAATACGGTGTCTGCATTGGCCAGAGCCACACATCTTGCACTTCATTGTAATCAGAGGGCTAATATTAACTCTATGCTGCCAGTCTCTTTTGGCTGAGAGTTGAGGAAAGACTGACTGCATCCCTTCTTGTTTTTATAAGAAACATTCATGTGTTGGAAATTCGAAATTGTTTGCATAGTTAACTTACACGCAGCACTGACAAACACACTTACCCCACCAGACATGACACCAGGGGTGTTTTCACAGTCCCCAGATTCAGAACAAATTCAAGGAAACGTACAGTATTATCCAGAGTCATTAGTGCATGAAACTGCCTTACATCTAATATAGCGCAAGTGAACAGCAAACCTGGTTCCAAAAAACAAATAAAGCAACACCTCACGCCACAACGCCTCTCCCTGTGTCAAATCAAACTGTATGTCACATGCGCCGAATACAACAGTGAAATGCTTACTCACAAGCCCTGAAACAACAATGCAGTTAAGAAAAATACAAAAAAGAAGAACTAAAGTAACAAAAAATTAAAGAGCAGCAGTAAAATAACAATAGCCAGGCTATATACAGGGGTACCAGTACAGAGTCAATGTGGAGGCTATATACAGGGGGTACCAGTACAGAGTCAATGTGCGGGGACACCGGTTAGTCCAGGTAATATATACATGTGGGTAGAGCTATTAAAGTGACTTATGCATAGATAATAACAGAGTAGCAGTAAAATAACAATAGCCAGGCTATATACAGGGGGTACCAGTCCAGAGTCAATGTGAAGGCTATATACAGGGGGTACCAGTACAGAGACAATGTGGAGGCTATATACAGGTGGTACCAGTACAGAGTCAATGTGGAGGCTATATACAGGGGGTACCAGTACAGAGTCAATGTGGAGGCTATATACAGGGGGTACCAGTACAGAGTCAATGTGCGGGTCTATATGCAGGGGGTACCAGTACAGAGTCAATGTGCAGGCTATATACAGGGAGTACCAGTACAGAGTCAATGTGGAGGCTATATACAGGGGGTACCAGTACAGAGTCAATGTGCGGGTCTATATGCAGGGGGTACCAGTACAGAGTCAATGTGCAGTCTATATACAGGGGGTACCAGTCCAGAGTCAATGTGGAGGCTATATACAGGGGGTACCAGTACAGAGACAATGTGGAGGCTATATACAGGTGGTACCAGTACAGAGTCAATGTGGAGGCTATATACAGGGGGTACCAGTACAGAGTCAATGTGCGGGTCTATATGCAGGGGGTACCAGTACAGAGTCAATGTGCGGGTCTATATACAGGGGGTACCAGTACAGAGTCAATGTGCAGGCTATATACAGGCGGTACCAGTACAGAGTCAATGTGCAGGCTATATACAGGGGGTACCAGTACAGAGTCAATGTGGAGGCTATATACAGGGGGTACCAGTACAGAGTCAATGTGGAGGCTATATACAGGGGGTACCAGTACAGAGTCAATGTGCAGGCTATATACAGGGGTACCAGTACAGAGTCAATGTGCGGGTCTATATACAGGGGGTACCAGTACAGAGTCAATGTGGAGGCTATATACAGGGGGTACCAGTACAGAGTCAATGTGCGGGTCTATATACAGGGGGTACCAGTACAGAGTCAATGTGCAGTCTATATACAGGGGGTACCAGTACAGAGTCAATGTGGAGGCTATATACAGGGGGTACCAGTACAGAGTCAATGTGGAGGCTATATACAGGAGGTACCAGTACAGAGTCAATGTGGAGGCTATATACAGTGGGTACCAGTACAGAGTCAATGTGGAGGCTATATACAGGGGGTACCATTACAGAGTCAATGTGGAGGCTATATACAGGAGGTACCAGTACAGAGTCAATGTATGGGGACACTGGTTAGTCGAGGTAATATATACATGTGGGTATTGAAGTGACTTATGCATAGATAATAACAGAGTAGCAGTAAAATAACAATAGCCAGGCTATATACAGGGGGTACCAGTCCAGAGTCAATGTGCGGGTCTATATGCAGGGGGTACCAGTACAGAGTCAATGTGCAGGCTATATACAGGGGGTACCAGTACAGAGTCAATGTGGAGGCTATATACAGGGGGTACCAGTACAGAGTCAATGTGGAGGCTATATACAGGGGGTACCAGTACAGAGTCAATGTGCGGGTCTATATGCAGGGGGTACCAGTACAGAGTCAATGTGCAGGCTATATACAGGGGGTACCAGTACAGAGTCAATGTGGAGGCTATATACAGGGGGTACCAGTACAGAGTCAATGTGCGGATCTATATGCAGGGGGTACCAGTACAGAGTCAATGTGCAGTCTATATACAGGGGGTACCAGTCCAGAGTCAATGTGGAGGCTATATACAGGGGGTACCAGTACAGAGACAATGTGGAGGCTATATACAGGTGGTACCAGTACAGAGTCAATGTGGAGGCTATATACAGGGGGTACCAGTACAGAGTCAATGTGGAGGCTATATACAGGGGGTACCAGTACAGAGTCAATGTGCGGGTCTATATGCAGGGGGTACCAGTACAGAGTCAATGTGCGGGTCTATATACAGGGGGTACCAGTACAGAGTCAATGTGCAGGCTATATACAGGCGGTACCAGTACAGAGTCAATGTGCAGGCTATATACAGGGGGTACCAGTACAGAGTCAATGTGGAGGCTATATACAGGGGGTACCAGTACAGAGTCAATGTGGAGGCTATATACAGGGGGTACCAGTACAGAGTCAATGTGCAGGCTATATACAGGGGTACCAGTACAGAGTCAATGTGCGGGTCTATATACAGGGGGTACCAGTACAGAGTCAATGTGCAGTCTATATACAGGGGGTACCAGTACAGAGTCAATGTGGAGGCTATATCAAATCAAAATCAAATCAAATTTTATTTGTCACATACACATGGTTAGCAGATGTTAATGCGAGTGTAGCGAAATGCTTGTGCTTCTAGTTCCGACAATGCAGTAATAACCAACAAGTAATCTAACTAACAATTCCAAAACTACTGTCTTGTACACAGTGTAAGGGGATAAAGAATATGTACATAAGGATATATGAATGAGTGATGGTACAGAGCAGCATAGGCAAGATACAGTAGATGGTATCGAGTACAGTATGTACAAATGAGATGAGTATGTAAACAAAGTGGCATAGTTTAAAGTGGCTAGTGATACATGTATTACATAAGGATACAGTCGATGATATAGAGTACAGTATATACGTATGCATATGAGATGAATAATGTAGGGTAAGTAACATTATATAAGGTAGCATTGTTTAAAGTGGCTAGTGATATATTTACATCATTTCCCATCAATTCCCATTATTAAAGTGGCTGGAGTTGAGTCAGTGTCAGTGTGTTGGCAGCAGCCACTCAATGTTAGTGGTGGCTGTTTAACAGTCTGATGGCCTTGAGATAGAAGCTGTTTTTCAGTCTCTCGGTCCCAGCTTTGATGCACCTGTACTGACCTCGCCTTCTGGATGATAGCGGGGTGAACAGGCAGTGGCTCGGGTGGTTGATGTCCTTGATGATCTTTATGGCCTTCCTGTGACATCGGGTGGTGTAGGTGTCCTGGAGGGCAGGTAGTTTGCCCCCGGTGATGCGTTGTGCAGACCTCACCACCCTCTGGAGAGCCTTACGGTTGAGGGCGGAGCAGTTGCCGTACCAGGCGGTGATACAGCCCGCCAGGATGCTCTCGATTGTGCATCTGTAGAAGTTTGTGAGTGCTTTTGGTGACAAGCCAAATTTCTTCAGCCTCCTGAGGTTGAAGAGGCGCTGCTATATACAGGGGGTACCAGTACAGAGTCAATGTGGAGGCTATATACAGGAGGTACCAGTACAGAGTCAATGTGGAGGCTATATACAGTGGGTACCAGTACAGAGTCAATGTGGAGGCTATATACAGGGGGTACCATTACAGAGTCAATGTGGAGGCTATATACAGGAGGTACCAGTACAGAGTCAATGTATGGGGACACTGGTTAGTCGAGGTAATATATACATGTGGGTATTGAAGTGACTTATGCATAGATAATAACAGAGTAGCAGCAGCGTAAAGGGGGGGGGGGGGGCAATGCAAGTAGTCTGGGTAACCATTTGATTAGGTGTTCAGTAGTCTTATGGCTTGGGGGTAGAAGCCTCTTGGACCTAGACTTGGCGCTCCGGTACCGCTTCCTCTGACACCGCCTGGTATAGAGGTCCTGGACGGCAGGAAGCTTGGCCCCGGTGATGTATTGGATCACTACAGCCCCGTCGATGAGAACGGGTGTGCTCGGTCCTCCTTTTCCTGTAGTCCACAATCATCTCATTAGTCTTGATCATGCTGAGGGAGAGGTTGTTGTCCTGGCACCACACATGCAGGTCTATGACCTCCTCCCTATATGCTGTCTCGTCGTTGTTGGTGATCAGGCCTACCACTGTTGTGTCGTCTGCAAAATGATGGTGTTGGAGTTGTGCATGTCCGTGCAGTCATGAGTGAATAGGGAGTGCATGAGGGGACTTAGCACGCACCCCTGAGGGGCCCCTGTGTTAAGGATCAGTTGGGCAGATGTGTTGTTATCTACCCTTTCCAACTGGGGGTGGCCCGTCAGGAAGTCCAGGATCCAGTTGCAGAGGGAGGCGTTTTGTCCTTAGCTTAGTGGTGAGCTTTAAGGGCACTATGGTGTGGAAAGCTGAGCTGTAGTCAATGAATAGCATTCTCACATACAGTTGAAGTCAGAAGTTTACAAACACCTTAGCCAAATACTTTTAAACTCAGTTTTTCCACAATTCCTGACATTTAATCCTAGTAAAAATTCCCTGTCTTAGGTCAGTTAGGATCAACACTTTATTTTAATAATGTGAAATGTCAGAATAATAGTAGAGAGTGATTTATTTCAACTTTTATTTCTTTCATCACATTCCCAGTGGGTCAGAAGTTTACATACACTCAATTAGTATTTGGTAGCATTTCCTTTAAATTGTTTAACTTGGGTCAAACGTTTCGGGTAGCATTCCACAAGCTTCCCACAATAAGTCGGGTGAATTTTGGCCCATTCCTCCTGACTGAGCTTGTGTAACTGAGGCAGGTTGGTAGGCCTCCTTGCTCTCACGCTTTTTCAGTTCTGCCAACAAATTTTCTATGGGATTGAGGTCAGGGCTTTGTGATTAACCACTCCAATACCTTGACTTTGTTGTCCTTAAGCGATTTTGCCACAACTTTGGAAGTATGCTTGGTGTCATTGTCCATTTCGAAGTACCATGTGCTTCTCGGTTGGGATGGTGTTCTTCACCTTGCAAGCCTCCCCCTTTTCCTCCAAATATAACGATGTTCATTATGGCCAAACAGTTCCATTTCTGTTTCATAATACTAGGGGGGGGGGTGTATGATCTTTGTCCCCATGTGTAGTTACAAACCGTAGTCTGGCTTTTTTATGGTGGTTTTGGAGCAGTGGCTTCTTCCTTGCTGAGCGGCCTTTCAGGTTGTATCGATATAGGACTTGTTTTACGGTGGATATAGATATTGTTGTACCTGTTTCCTCCAGCATCTTCACAAGGTCCTTTGCTGTTGTTCTGGGATTGATTTGCACTTTTCGCACCAAAGTACGTTCATCTCTAGGACACAGAAAGCCTCTCCTTCCTGAGCAGTATGACGGCTGCGTGGTCCCATAGTGTTTATACTTGCGTACTACTGTTTTTACAGATGAACGTGGTACCTTGTTAGATTAAATTCCTATAAGTTTATTACCCAATTCAATTAATACACTCAGCCCATTTCTAAGGATTTGTAAGAAATGTATTTGCATAAAATGGGCGGAGACCAGTCTCAAAATCAAGCACTAGCGTTTATTCTCGAGAGTACTGAACATATACGAACATTTACAACAGGTTATAAACTGAAAATGACATCATTAGGTTTCAAACTGTCCCGTCCCTCCTCCACTCCGGTACAATGGCAGTATAGTTCTCAAGCCTTCCTTCATCGACCCCCCACTAGTATAGATCATTTCTGACCAGGCCAAGGTCTTCCTGTGTAGAAAAGCATTCTAGCCAGTCTGACGATAAGTTCATTAGTTTCTACCAAGGAACAGACAGTCACTGTTCTAATTCTTGATTATAATTACAAGCATTATATTCAGTACTAGGATTAAAATAAAATTCATACATCTATACAGTAATATAATAGTATTCTGATTAGTCAGTCCTGATTGAAATGTATACATAATTAGTCATTATTGATTAAAAAAAATCCCTTAACATACCTTGGAATTCGCTCCCAAGGATGAACCAGACTTGTGGAGGTCTACATTTTTTTTGTCAGAGGTCTTGGCTGATTTCTTTTGATTTTACCATGATGTCAAGCAAAGAGGCACTAAGTTTGAAGGTAGGCCTTGAAATACATCCACAGGTACACCTCCAATTGATTCTAATGATGTCAATTAGCCTATCAGAAGCATCTAAAGCCATGACATAATTTTCTGGAATTTTGCAAGCTGTTTAAAGGCACAGTCAACTTAGTGCATGTTAACCTCTGTCCCACTGGAATTGTGATACAGTGAATTATAAGTGAAATATTCTGTCTGTAAGCAATTGTTGGAAAAATGACTTGTGTCATGCACAAAGTAGATGTCCTAATCGACTTGCCAAAACTATAGTTTGTTAACAAGAAATGTGTGAAGTGGTTGAAAAACAAGTGTAAATGACTCCAACTTAAGTGTATTTAAACTTCCGACTTCGCCTGGAAGTGTTCCTTTTGTCCAGGTGTGAAAGGGCAGCATGGAGTGCAATAGAGATTGCATCATCTGTGGATCTGTTTGGACGGTATGCAAATTGGTGTGGGTCTTAAGTTTCTGCGATAATTGTGTTGATGTGAATCATGACCACCCTTTCAAAAGCACTTCATGGATACAGACGTGAGTGCTACGGATCGGTAGTCATTTAGGCAGGATACCTTAGTGTTCTTAGGCACAGGGACTAGGGTGGTCTGCTTGAAACATGTTGGTATTACAGACTCAGACAGGGAGAGATTGAAAATGTCAGTGAAGACACTTGCCATTTGGTCAGTACACGTCCTGATAAACCATCTGGCCCTGCGGCCTTGTGAATGTTGACCTGTTTAAAGGTCTTACTCACATTGGCGGCAAAGAGTGATCACACAGTCGTCCGGAACAACTAGTGCTCTCATGCATGTTTCAGGGTTATTTGCCTCAAAGCGAGCATAGAAGTAGTTTAACTCGTGTCACTAGGCAGCTCTCGGCTGTTCTTCCCTTTGTAGTCCTTAATAGTTTGCAAGCCCTGCCACATCGGCAGACTCAGTAGCCTCGGTTTTTCTAATGACTGCCTTGCCTGGTTCACCAACTACTTTGCAGACAGAGTTCAGTGTGTCAAATCGGAGGGCATGTTGTCCGGTCCTCTGGCAGTCTCTATGGGGGTGCCACAGGGCTCAATTCTCGGGCCGACTCTTTTCTCTGTATATATCAATGAGGTTGCTCTTGCTGCGGGCGATTCCCTGATCCACCTCTACGCAGACGACACCATTCTGTATACTTCTGGCCCTTCCTTGGACACTGTGCTATCTAACCTCCAAATGAGCTTCAATGCCATACAACACTCCTTCCGTGGCCTCCAACTGCTCTTAAACGCTAGTAAAACTAAATGCATGCTTTTCAACCGTTCGCTGCCTGCACCCGCACGCCCGACTAGCATCACCAACCTGGATGGTTCCGACCTAGAATATGTGGACATCTATAAGTACCTAGGTGTCTGGCTTGACTGTAAACTCTCCTTCCAGACTCATATCAAACATCTCCAATCCAAAATCAAATCTAGAGTCGGCTTTCTATTCCGAAACAAAGCCTCCTTCACTCACGCCGCCAAACTTACCCTAGTAAAACTGACTATCCTACCGATCCTCAACTTCGGCGATGTCATCTACAAAATAGCTTCCAATACTCTACTCAGCAAACTGGATGCAGTTTATCACAGTGCCATCCGTTTTGTTACTAAAGCACCTTATGCCACCCACCACTGCAACCTGTATGCTCTAGTCGGCTGGCCCTCGCTACATATTCGTCGCCAGACCCACTGGCTCCAGGTCATCTACAAGTCCATGCTAGGTAAAGCTCCGCCTTATCTCAGTTCACTGGTCACGATGGCAACACCCACCCATAGCACGCGCTCCAGCAAGTGTATCTCACTGATCATCCCTAAAGCCAACACCTCATTTAGCCGCCTTTCCTTCCAGTTCTCTGCTGCCTGTGACTGGAACGAATTGCAAAAATTGCTGAAGTTGGAGACTTTTATCTCCCTCATAACTTCAAACATCTGCTATCTGAGCAGCTAACCGATCACTGCAGCTGTACATAGTCCATCGGTAAATAGCCCACCCAAATTACCTACCTCATCCCCATCCATACTGTTTTTATTTATTTACTTTTCTGCTCTTTTGCATACCAGTATCTCTACCTGCACATGACCATCTGATCATTTATCACTCCAGTGTTAATCTGCAAAATTGTAATTATTCGCCTACCACCTCATGCCTTTTGCACACAATGTATATAGACTCTTTTTTTCTTTTTTTCTACAGTGTTATTGACTTGTCTATTGTTTACTCCATGTGTAACTCTGTGGTGTTGTCTGTTCACACTGCTATGCTTTATCTTGGCCAGGTCGCAGTTGTAAATGAGAACTTGTTCTCAACTTGCCTACCTGGTTAAATAAAAAATAAAATAAAAAAATAAAACATCCGACCAGCGTCAGAGACAATGTAGTATGATGTGACTTACTTGTTGTGTGTATGTACTGACATGTATGTGTAACTGATAGAGACACACACACACACACACACACACACACACACACACACACACACACACACACACACACACACACACACACACACACTTAAAAACATGAATCTGTGTATAAGTAAATTGTAAAGTCCTTTTTTTGGGGTGTGTAATGTCTTTTTTATTATGTGTCTGAACCTGGTAAGACTAGCTGTCACCATTAGCTTCTGCTGGGGATCCTAATAAATCAAATCATTCTACATTTACTGCAACGCGGCCTACGCAGATGAGCGAATATTTTTTGGGGCGCTTCGTGGAGCAGCGCAGAGCTGTTGTGAAGGAAGTTGTCAAGGTTGTGAGTGTGTTTATACAGGACTTCCCGCCCTCACCTTCCGTCAACCAATCATGTCAATGCAGAGCTATATAGAGCCCTCTTAATTGTTACACAATTTGCGAGTCGCAGGCGATGCGCTACGCAGCTCATTTGACTTCTGCATGTCTTCAGAGGCTCTGCAAATGTGTCATACGACGCCTCAAACAACATTTTCATAAATCAGCATAAATCAAATCAAATGTATTTATATGGCCCTTCGTACATCAGCTGATATATCAAAGTACTGTACAGAAACCCAGCCAAAAACCCCAAACAGCAAGCAATGCAGGTGTAGAAGCACGGTGGCTAGGAAAAACTCCCTAGAAAGGAACCTAGGAAGAAACCTAGAGGAACCAGGCTATGAGGGGTGGCCAGTCCTCTTCTGGCTGTGCCAGGTGGAGATTATAACAGAACATGGCCAAGATGTTCAAATGTCCATAAATTACCAGCGTGGTCAAATAATAATTATCACAGTAGTTGTCGAGGGTGCAGCAAGTCAGCACCTCAGGAGTAAATGTCAGTTGGCTTTTCATAGCCGATCATTGAGAATAACCGCTCAAACTTCCTGTTTTGTTTCAGGCCGAAACAACTGCATAGTCCTACAGCCCAGGCCTGGGTCTATTCTTGACAGTTCTGAAGGTCCAGAAAGGTACATTAGCAGGCCACTCATATGGGGTATTATGTCAGGATGTAACCCAGTGTTCAGATTGGCCTACAGGAAAATATGGGCTTCCCTTCCAACTCCCCGAACGTTCTTAATGATGTAGCCTATTTCACATTCAGAAAGCAATAGCAACCATGCATAATTCATCCAATCGGCTAAAGAAAATAGGTCAAAATATGTCCAATCCAACAAGCTTTTGTAGTCTGGCTTTTCCTGGGACTCCACAAGAGTGTGCAAAGCTGTCATCAAGGCAAAGGGTGGCTACTTTGAAGAATCTCAAATATAAAATATTTTTGATTTGTTTAACACTTTTTTGGTTACTACATGATTCCATTTGTTATTACATAGTTGATGTCTTCACTATTGTTCTACAATGTAGAAAATATTACAAATAAAGAAAAACCCTTGAATGAGTAGGTCTTTCCAAACTTTTGACCAGTACTGTATACTTCCATAACTGATACCAGGCTACCTTCAGATTAGTCTTGAGGCTTGTGGGCGTCCTAGAGCAAAACAACCGACATGAGTCTCATGTTTCCATAGAGGGGTCATATTAGTCTGTAGCTGAAATTGTCCAGGAAGTTACAGACAGAAGTTGGAAGAAGAGACTGTCAAACCAAAGGAACTCCTTCGATATAAAGTTGTTTTTTTTACAAAAATGAAAAACGCATCAGTTTGTCTCTTTCACAAGTGTAATACCATGTTCACCTACTTAAGACATTGTCAATAGTACAGAGTTTCCAAAATTAGAAGCGCAACGTTGCGAGACTTCTGGAAAGACTTGCGAAACAGACCAATCCGACCAGGCCGGTGTTTGGGGTTTGAGAAGTCAATGAGAGAATTGAAAAAGTATTCCTTAGTAGTTAATTTTCTCAAAATCTAAAGGCACAACCTAGATTCGATTTTGTGATCAGGGATTTATTTTGGAGAAGCAGTTTCTGCCTATCTTCTTAATGTACTGTCTTTGTCTCTAGCATCTGCTGGGTCCAACAATTTGGATGTTCCGCTTCAGGAGAAATGGAAAGAGATCCTTTGACATGACTTCTGCTTTTGGACCTTTAATACGGCGACATGCCATCTTAACTCATCCTCCACATTTACTGGATTGGTTGAACAATGCAGAAGAGAACCACCGCTGACAGTTTGGTTTTTCTTCTCGTCAAGACCAGTATGTCGGGGATCTAATCGCAGATATCTTGTTTATGCCTGCTACATTAGGTTAGATGTCTCAGACAGTAACAAGTCATTAATTGCCTCTTTACATCAAAAGCCCTTTAATGTATTAATAACAGAACACTGCTAAATGTGATTAACAACATGGAGAAACATAACAGTGTAGTCTGACTCATGCTTCTCGAATATGTAGATTGGATACAGAATTCTTTGTTTTTAAATAAATTATGCAGGTTTGCAACCTGATGCATTTAAATCCACAGAAACACCATCTGATGGTTACAAACTCACTAATTTCGAAGTCCATTTTTTACATGACATTAAATTATTATTATTTAAAATCTTATCACAGTATTCTACAAACACTTTTTTACACGTCTCATAAGTACAGATACTAAACGCAACAGAGCTTACCCACACTCACACACATATAGAGAGAGATACATTTTTTTTGTAAGCCTATGTGTGTGATGTCTGGCATATGATCTTCTTGAAAGATCTCCGAAAATCGCGATTAAATATTGTATAAATGATAGGGTTCACTGAACTGTTACAGTAACCAATCCAGAAAAACAGATTAAAGAGAGCATCCGGAATTGGGCAACAATCTCTGCATATTGCGTGCAGACTGTAGGTAAAAAAGAATGGGAACCAGCAGAGTACAAACACCCCCATCACCACTGCAAGGACAAACGTAAAGCGCTTTTCACGCATCTGCGCCAGTTTGGTCTTTGACAGTGACATCTGTCTAATCTTTTGCTCCTGAGAGAGCTTCGCGTTGCGGTTTGAAGCCCATGACACTCGACAACTCTGTTTTGGGAAAGTGTTTGCCCCCTCCACTTTCACTCTCTTGGAGAAGAGACAGTTCTTGGGTTTGCTGTCGGCGACGCAGCTCTCCTCCAGGTCAATATCATCGAGCTCTCCTTTCCGCATGTGGCCACCTAAACTGGGGCTGCTAGGGCTCTCCACCTCAAACTTCCTCCTGGGCACGAAGCACGTCTCCGACTGCGAAGGCTGTCTCTCCGTCCCGTTCTTTGCTGCAAACACGGTTGATGCGCGCTGCTTGGCCACTTTATATATTTTACAATACACCAGAATCATGATTAGACCCGGGGCGAAAAATGATACCAGACAAGACGAGAGAATATACCATGTTTCGTTGTTGAGCAAGCACTCATGCTCGTCGTGTTTGGTCATAAGTAACGGTGGAAAAGAGATGACTGCTGATATGACCCAGACCACGGTGATCATACACTTAATACGCCTGGGCGTCCTCTTCCGATTGTAGCTAACAGCTTTGGTTACAGACCAGTACCTGTCCAGACTTATGGCACAGAGGTGCACTATGGAGGACGTGCAGAAGAGGACGTCAAGGGCCAAGTAGAAGGCGCACCAGGTGCTCCCAAAGTACCAGTAACCCATGATCTCGTTGGCGAGGGAGAAAGGGATGACCAAGGTGGCCACTAATATATCTGCCGATGCCAAAGAGACAAGGAAGAGATTCTGCGGCGCACGGAGCGCGCGGCTGGTGAAAACGGCCACCACAACAAGTACATTCCCTACGATTGTCACCAGAATGATAACGGTGACCAGGAACACGATGAAGACGGACACGCTCTGGGAGTGAGGCAGAGGTCTTTGGGCACTCGTGCCATTAGTATCCTCTGATGAGTTCGATGCGGCAAAAGCTGTTGGGGTTATATCCATTCTGGATAGACACGTCTGTTCCTCCCCATTCTCCTCATGCATTCCAAGCAGAGATACACAAGGCGAGGGTCGCAAATTGCGCAATTTGATCAAAGTAGTAATTTTCATCTAATCAGTTGACCCATTATGTGGAAACATCACTGTTCGATCGAAATCACAGACGGAATGACCAGGAGAAGTAGCATCCTGCAGTGTTTTGTTTTTAGTGCGTACGCACAAGGTTGCCCGCGACTCCAACAATGCCTGGCCACGCTCTACAGTTTGTATTTGTGCAAGGAAAGAAAAATGTTTTGAATGTATGGTTCCCTCGCGTACGACGGCAGTCCAAGAAACCAGGGTCAGATGGTAGCCTGAAGTTCCTACTTTAATCTGGTCGTTGCGCATTGGCCGCGTTCATGCTAGAGTGGAGAGGAATGTTAGTTCGGAGAGAGGGAGAGGGATAGGGAGAGTGAGAGAGGAGGAGAGAGAGATGGGGTGGGGGAGGGGGGGGCGCGTTTACTGCGCAATTACGCACATGATTAAACCATGGGAATAGGGTAGTAACGGCAGTAAAGACAGGTGAATGTATTGTCAAATGAACACAACATCACCGTTTGGAAATCTGTGCAAATGTTCTAGTTATCTTTAGAAGCGTAACATAACGTTAATTGTCAAACGTTCAGTTAATTCGATCAATAAAAAAATACACATTTAATTAGAGCGGCATTATCTGAAGCCTGGAGGCTCAAAGAATTTGAAAGTCTGCCCCACAGCCAACCAGCCAATAGTTTGTTGTGTCACACACACACTTTAACTATGACACTTGTATTCACTATGAAACATGACGATGATCAAGCCACCTGATATTTTGATATGTCGATACATATGCGGTGAGCTACAGAAGTATTGGGATAGTGACACTTTTTTTGTTGTTTTGTCTCTACTCCAGCACTTATAACATGACTATGAGGTTAAAGTGCAGACTGTCAGCTTTAATTTGAGGGCATTTTCGTCCATGTCGGTTTGAACCATTTAGAAATTACAGCACTTTTTGTACACAGTCCCCCCATTTTATGGGACCAAAAGTATTGGGACAAATTCACTTATGTGTATTAAAGTAGTCAAACGTTTAGTATTTGGACCCATATTCCTATAATTGTGAAACTTAGACACTTTTTCTGTTTGTTTTGGTTGTGTGTCCGATAATTTTGTGCCCAATAGAAATTAATGGTAAATAATGCATTGTGTCATTTGAGTTATATTAATTTTAAATAAGAATAGAATTTGTTTCCAAAAATGACTACATTAATGTGGAATCTACCATGATTATGGATAGTCCTGAATAAAGTGAGAAAGTTAGATACACAATTGTCAATACATAATCTCTCACCATTACAATAACAGGTGATATTTGGGCATCTGTAACTTTCTCATTCACCATTATTAATGATTTATTCAGGACTATCTGTAATGATGGTAGGATCCTCATTAACATAGAAGTGTTAAGAAACAGTCTTATTTACAATTAAAGTGAATCCAAAATGACACAACACATTTTTTTACCATTCATTTCTATTGGGCTCAAAATAATCTGAAACACAACCATCACAAACAGTAAATGCACCCAACAAGTTTGTAGAGTCACAAGCTTGATGTAATCATTATGTGCTAGGAATATGGCTCCAGATACTAAACTTTGACTACTTTAATACACATAAGTGAATTTGTCCCAAATCTTTTGGTCCCCTAAAATGGGAGGACTATGTTCAAAAAGTGTTGTAACTTCTAAACGGTTCACCCGATATGGATGAAAATATGACATTACTGTAATTAACACGTGGGAATCCAGTACCTGACTTTTGTCATCTCTTATTTTGTCACTGCCCCCCCCCAAAAAATGGTGTTTGACCAGATACAAAGCTATTTCACAGTAAACAAATTAACAACTAACTTTCAGCATGCTGTCGTGGAAATTTCCTGTATTACCAAATCATGAGAGAGCAAACCACACACAAGTCAGAGTTATCATAAAGTCAATTTTTTATTGTATGAGCTTCACCATAGCCCTGTGACTCTCAGATCAATTCAGTGTCATAAACAAATTCTCTGAGAGTGCTTACAAAACAGTCCTTGGTATCATTTATAGCCAAGACACACCCATCAAAACTCACATGACGAATAACAGATCTTAGGAACATTATACAAATAACCTTTTACCAGAAAAAGGAGTATCCCATAATTTATAGCATTAGCTATAACTTATTGTTCAGTTTGGTCTCCTAAACCAAAGCTCTTATCTCGTTCTTGGTACCACTTAGAACCAAAAACATTACCTCATCCAATGGCATATATCAAATACACCCTATCCTGGACAAGCTTACAGAGAGATGTGACTGGCACACAGACATTGTGGAGCCACCTAACTGGTTCCCCATTCATCACACCATCCCCTCACATGGTTTAGGAATAGTTAACAGACACATTCACAGATAAGACTAACCTGACCTCTCCCCTCTCTGGGCCCAAGTAACTTTCCCACATAAGCATGCTTATGAAAATTAATAAAAGATCTTCTTTATAAATGTTACCTAAAGAATTCTGATTCTGCTACGACATTCCCCTCTCAGGGACATTGTCCCTTCCAAAGAATCAGAACATTAATTACACACTCAATATTTAAAATAAAATAAAAAATCAAATCCCTTCAATGTCAAATACCTTAGCTTGTATGTAAGCTTTCTCCCTTCTGAAACTACGTTTACAACCTTTATTCTACAAGACAAACTTGCACATGTTTAATAACACAGAATAATCCATTTGAGGAAAATAAAAACATAACATAGAAATGCTCCCTAAGTTACACGAGAACCAGTATCTAAACACAGGCCTCCTCACAACATATAGGACAGGCATCCCTCTAAGTACTCATGCTCAGAGATGTAGTCAGGAATAGAGAATAGGTCAGGGAAATCATTCATATTCCAAATCATAATTAACAACCCAACTATTTATCCAACCAAAAGTTAGAATGACATTCCTCAGTGATTCAAATTGGTCTTATCACTCAAAGTAAAAACGTCAATTTAACACACATCAATATTAGCAGATTTTACATTCATTCAGTATAATTATCCCATAATTCCACTATTAACTTTTTTAATCATGATTATAATACAGATCAGTATCTCAATACATTCTTAATCTAAATGACCTCTACAATCAACCTAATACCACAAAAGTATAAAACAATTTTATTGGCACAGTTGATCCCCTCTCAAGCACTGATTCTTCTGGCGTCTTTTTCGTTCTTCTTCAGATAGCTTTACAATTCAAAGTGGACGGCCCATGATAATGTCCCAATTTCATTGTCTCATCTTTACCACTCATGTCTTGTCCATTCGTCAACCAATATACCAGCATCATGAGAAAAGGTTAGAACAGATCTCTCTCCATGATCACTCCATGTGGACTCTCCTCTCACACGCCAAAGAGAAGCATGAAAGAAAAGCAGTTGATAGCTTAGATCTGATACTGTACACCAAATTCTGGCTTGGTTCCTTTCTCTCGGTAGAGGTGGTATGGAAGGCCTTCTTCAACGCCTTTGTCACTCTTCTTCAGCCAGTTAGAGAGGTACACACACTATTCGGTCCAATTATCTCTTCCATGCATTAAGATACCGTCTGATGTCACTTTTCATGATCACCTCGAAAGAACAGATCAGAACAACAGTTTAGTTCAGTTCATTAACTACATGATAAATTATTACTTTTACCAATTATTCTTAATACACATATCTAAACTAATATCTATCTAATTTCAAAGAAAATATCAACACATTCTATTGAAACTATTCTTTCAAATTGGCTTATACTTCCCATCTCACTGTCAACTCCATCGTAGAGCCAAGGATCAAGAAGTTAGACCTATACCCCTCGGGAATAGAACAAAACAAACACAACAAAACAATACACTCAACAATACA